>NW_010288913.1:157662-161798 GCF_000700745.2 Antrostomus carolinensis | reverse complement strand
GCCACATCATTTTTATTGGCTTGCTCAGCTTCCGCTGCATGTGCTTCTCACTTCTCCACCAAAGGAAACAAGCAGCACACAGGCTAGGCATGAGAACTATACTAAAGAGAAGAAATTGCAAGCACTTTATGCAAATTAACCTAGGATTAGACCGAGCCTAGCCACTGCTCCCTATCTGATACATCACGCTTTCTTAAGTAGTATCTAAATGCTAGGAAAAAACTGCAAGTGTTGTTGCTACTTTGCCCCAGTGTGGGTCAGACAGAACACAAAGCAAATCCTCATATGCTCTGCCTCAAGGAGATTGCATCCCAATTTCCTCCTGTCCTGAGAATTAGGTACAATGTGTTGCCCAAGCATTTTAAATGCCAAACGTGGCAGGAGTTGCTCTAGTCAAACTCGGCACTACTGCTGAGAAATCAGCTCTGAACCTGAGATAAGATCTTTTCTTTGAACATTTCCTCTTTGTTGCTAAACCTTACAGCCCTTTCAGTACCTGTTGAGTTTCTTGGTTGAGTTTCCTAGGACTGGAATGGACCTCAGGAAACCATGTAGTTCACCTCCTTCTCCAGGGAAGGACTGGGTAATGAAGTCATCCCTGACAAACGTTCACTGTTCTTAAAGACCTTCTCAAGGTGGAGGTCTTGCAGCCTCCTCAGGTGAGCCACTTGAGTGCTTTGTAATTGTGGAAAATACATGACACCTTGGGAAAATCTCCAGTCCCACTCAACCATCTGCTTCAGTTTTAGTAATGACATGTCCTATCATCAGTGAAAATCTCTAACTCTGTATTTGCAGGACAATTGCACACACAGGTATCATCGCAGTGAGAAAGATTCCAGGAACAAATGGATTTAAAGAGATTTGCTGAGCTTTAGTCATAAGGTTAACTCAGATGTAAGAAGAAAACACAGAGGGCCTGTAAGATATGAAGAACACAACTGGGTTTAAGAACATTATTATCCAGTGGGAGGTATGACTTTACGTTGTGCAGCTAGTTCAGTCAGATGTCAACCGTTCTGGTCAGTGTCAGGACAGGTCTTTCTACAAAGTAGGTGTCAGCCAAGTAGGAACTGGATAGGAATTGGCAACTCATTTCATATCAGAGCAACAAACACCATCAGATGAACGATGAGGATGTTTGCTCGTTATTAACATGGTCTGATTTAGAACCTAGGTGATGGAAGGGAAAACACCTCTGAGTCATCCCAACTCTGTTTACTGTTAGCAGTGAGCACCGAGAAGGGAGCAGCCTCCTGGAGCCCCTCCTGCCACAGAGCCCCGTACAAATGGGTGATACTTTGCAGAGCAAATAGAAAGGCTGGCTGCTGCGGCAAGGAGCTTCCTAGCGGGAAACAGTTCAGAGCAGAGTGAGACTCGCTGCGGTTTCAGTTTGCATGTTCCATCAACTTTCATCTCCAGCAAGTGCTCATGTGTGCCTGGTTCTCAGGAATAGATGTATTATGATACATAATTTAACTTCTCTGGTAGGAAGTTTAACCGGGTTCCTCACTCAGGCACTCAACCGAACTGCTCAGAAAGGTTGTGGCACCTCATTCAACGGCTTCCAGTCCCAGCTGTTTCCCATGCTGAGACAGGCGGTTGTTGCTTAACAACTTTTCTTGTTGTTCAGGTCTCTAGGGGAGAGGATCCTTTCTTCTTTCCTCCTGAGCCATTCACACAGCTCCCACAGCCCTCACCAGCTCTGGGTGCAAGTATCTCAGTCTCACAAAGGTCAGAGCTGCACATGCGGATCCAGAGCCGGATCTAACCAACTAAAGTCGAAGTCAACATCATTGAGGGGCAAGAGACCACAGGCACATCCATATTCCTACACAAGGATCGTGTAGGATTCGATTGCCAATTGCTCATGGGCGTTTGAAAATATTCCCAGGTTCCAATATGTTAAAAAAAAAAAGTCACACAGAGAGGATTTTTAAATAAAATACTATTTGAGAAAATAATAAAAGAGGGATTTTGCTGAGGCCAGAGGACCTAGATAACAGCACTGAGAAGTGAAACAGTGCTCAGCTAACCTGCCTAATGAGCTTATCTGGATGGTCTGTGGGTTTTCCTTTGTCTCCTAGCCAAAACTTGAGAAAACACCTGCAGTAAAAATCTTATCTACACTCTTCAGTTTTCTTTTCTTCCCTCCCTCATCTCCTACACCATGTGTTACAAATAGTTTCTTTCCCTCCTCCCGCTATCCCATTTATCAGCACAGCACTGGTTTTGTTAAAACAATGCTATGTTTCTAGGACTAGGCTTCAAGCCCACAAGGAGGATTTGCAAGTTTTACAATTTTTTTTTTTTTTTTTTTTTTTTTTTTTCCAACAAGCAGCAATAAGATAGGAGTAAATTGGGGAAAGAGGTTCAGGCTAACACCCCTGACCTCCCAGCTGAGACCGTGTATCAACACGAGCCAGTTACAGCAATTCATCTGAGCGGTGGTGACACCAAACTGCTCTGAGTTCCTCTCAGTCAGATGCCAGTCACCACTCCAGCAGATACAAAAGAGATAGAGAAAAGCAATAACCAAAGCCCAGGTGGGGACTCTGGCTGCTTACCAGAGGCTTAAGGAAATTTTGAGCAAATCAGAGCAGGTTGTGTTGGCCTGGGGAACATGGACACTTGAAGTGTTTGCAGATGGCTCATGTGGAAGGACAAAGCAGTGCATGTACCTGGCGGCAGGGAAAGCAGGTCCCCGGCAGGGGAGGGAAAAAGAGTGATGCACAGGAGGATGAAGCAGAGCCCCAGGCCCAGCTGTGGGTTTGGAATAAAGATGACACCAGTCTGATGACACCAAGAACAGGGGAGGGGCAGGTGCTTGGGACTGTCATTGATGTAGCTGCAGCAGAAGCTACAGGGACAAAATGGTATCTCATTCCCAGGTTAATTTATAGTGGGAAGAGCAAGAAGTGGACAGAAAATGTCAGAAAGATGTGCAAACAGAAGAGCAGCTGACTACACACACCCAGAAACATATCTGACATGGGATGCATCTCACTGTACTTTAGAGACTTCTCTGTTCCCCCCCAGCCTGATGACTCTGGGCTCCCTTTATAGTCACAGGAGAGAAAGAGACCCGTTTACAGAATGATTCATCTGACCTATTTTAGACATTTACTCTAGCATACAATGACTCATGTCCTTGGGGTGCCCATTTCTTTCCTATAAACAAGAGTCTAGACGAGTAACTCAGATGTAGACATCCACAATTAGATGTGGATTTGGACAGATGAATCCTGCCTCTAATGTTCAAACAGAAATCAACCTACAAGCTATGCCAAAGACAGCTCTGGTTGATAGCAACGATAGGGAAGAGAAACAGGATCATTCATTCTTTTTGATGGTGCATAGCTCCCTGCACAAAACACTTAAAGTACTAGCTAAAAGATGAACCGTCCTGTTAATGCCTGCAGTAGTACTACTGGAATAGCAGCAGGACCAGTAAAAACAGCAGCGGGACCAGTAAAAAGAGATTCATTATTGTGACTATTTTTCTAACCTCCACCTGTGTCTAATTAACTGGTGTCAGATCCCTTTTCAATCAAAAGCATTTGGCAAAAAGAAGCACAAATCAAAAGAGTTTGTCATGTGATCTTCTCTCTGGGGTGGGTTGCTAATAGCACGGATGGGCTTCTGGCCATGGGCTTCCACTCTCCCAGACTTGGGAGGCCACAAGAAAAGCTGGTGTCAAGTCTCTTGTTAATCCCAAGGGTCCCTTGTACTGTCAGCACGGCTGGTACTGTGCTTTGTGACATGGGGCTCCTGGGAGCCCCTTGGCACTAGGGTAGCTGGCAGGATCTCCAGAGGCTTTAAGAACAAGTAATCTGGACAAAAAGTCAGGTCAGACCATTGGGAAGGCTTTTTGTTTTGACAACTTTAAAGTGTTTCTCATTTCAGCCTGTCAGTCTGATTTCCTATGGCTCATACATTCACACTGTCTGTGTCTCCCTCAACAACTTTGAACTCATTGAGCAATTTCAGCCAAATTTGACAGAGAGATAATAGCCTCAGAGACGATTCAGTTCCTCAAAGGTTTGCAAAAATAGACATCCACGTAAAGGAGAGAGATGTTATGAGTAACCTCAACTGAACAAAAGGCTGCAGCATGTGCTCAGCCATGATTAAAC
>NW_010288913.1:129628-157615 GCF_000700745.2 Antrostomus carolinensis | reverse complement strand
GGGAAAGAGCCATTGAAGATCTCTTGGACCTCAGCCCTGGGAGAGTTTTTCTGAACTCAGCAGCAACCCAGACACACGGTCCCAGAGCAAACCAGGGTCAGTTTAACCCAGCAGCCATAGCACCCCTGGGTTATTCTCCGAGTGCTTTTGATAACAGTTAACTGAAGTCCCAACACACAAAGTCATCTCAAATTTAAAAAAAAAAAAGTTTATGTTTTAACATTGCAACTGCAGTTTCAGATGTTTAAATTCCGGATATTTATTTTACTGAGCTGAGTTTTGGAAGCAAAAGGTAAGCATTTTCCAGTGTAAAGCATTTGATGGGAAGGGTCTCCAGCAGCTCCTGCCATCAAACCCTCGGGACAGCAGCTGCCTGGGCAGCATTTCCCAGGGAAGCACAGTCTCTGACTGAGCCCAGACTGTGGGCTGAGCCCAGCACCCCACCGCCCTCACTCCTGCCACCAACAAGCCAATGTCCCTGCCCTAGGTAGGGATCCAGGAGCCACTGGCTGTCCTCCCCATGCCCCGCTGAGCAGGGGAAGTTTTCGGGGCTGACACTTTGCTCCCAGTGCCACCAACCTTCAGCTGTGCTTTGGGTCCCGCAAAGCTCTCTTTGTGCTCCACCAACCATTTGCAGCAACCAGAGGAGACATCTCACAGCTGGGCAGAGGCCCCAGGGGACCCCTCTTGCTTCCCCCGGTAAGGAGTGAGCAGACAGCAGGCTGCCAGCAGCACAGCCTGGGGTAGGGGTCAGGGAGCACAGGGAGGAGAAGCTGGAAGAGGGATGGAGCTCTCAGGATGGCACCATGGGAGTCAGGCTAATTGGGCTCATAGGGATGCTGTGGTTGTGGATGAAAAGGAAATGCTCCACATCAACAGGGAATTTGGCACACTCTGGGCCAAATTCTCCATGGCTGGCTCCCCAGCGAGAGCCGGATGTCTGCCTGTAAGAGCAGCGCTGCTCCGGGAGCCCAGGGATGGAGGGAGCTGACCCTGAGATACAGCTGGATGCTCCTCGTGCAGGGTAGCTGGGTGCCATTCCCCGTGCAGGCCAAAGGGACCTGCCTGCAGGAAAAGGGCAGCTGAAGAGGAGTGAGAAAAGAATGAAATCCTTTCCCAGCATCAAACAGAACCATGGGAACTCCCAAGCCACAGCTGAGAGGCAACAAAAAGCTGTAGCTCTGTGCCTTCGCCTCCTGGCCCAAGAGGTGGGAGCAGCACCAAGTTTTTCAGGCCAGGGTCAAGGTTTCATTATGGGGAAACACAATTTTATCAGCCTCTACAAAACCTTGCAACATCTGGGCACAGGAGAGGCAAGAGCTGTGAGAATGAGGACTGAGAGCGAGGAAATCTGCAACATCATCTGATTTATGTTGTCACCTCTCAACCCTCCCCTTTCCCTTCCCACACCCCCCTGAGCTGTAGCACCTGCAAAGCCTTCAAACAGCTCTGCTGTCCCGGAGGAAGCCGTTGTTATAAAATGGCAAGCATGGGGCTCCGGTTTCCTCCGTTCCTGCCCCTCTCCAGAGCGCAGCAGTCCAGCCCTGTACAGCCAATGCCTGGGAAATTCCTCCAGGCTGCCCCTCCTGTGACCCCCAAGTGATATGTTTTTATTCCCTGTCTGACCTTATCACTCTCACAAGTGGCAGAAGCCGGAAAAGGCCAGAAACACGTGCTTGCAGTGGACTGCCACAGTTTTGGCAAAAAACCCTAACGGCATCAGAAGTAGGGGGCTGACTCCAAGGGAAGCAGCACATAAAAAGTTCCAGACATCCTGAAGTACTCAGACGAGGTAAAGGCAGGCTGTCGGCCACCCTGAGCAAACACAGATAAGCCAGAAACCCACATCTCCCACTTGCCAGAGCTTGGCGAGCTGGAGGAGAGCTCAGCTGCTCTGCAGCCGGAAACTCCTAACCAGTAGCCAGGGCGACAACAAGTGGAGGGGAGATGCTCTTTCTAGGCACTGCCTGTGTCACTTAGACACACATCAACCATGTAGACATCAATGTATTTCCAATACGTGTGTTTTCCCCCCAGGGCAGCTTCTCCTGCAGTTCAAGTAGCATACATGATACATCTCGCTGCCACATTTTAGGTGATCTCTATGCTGGTATTACAGAAGCAAACCTCTCTCCTTCACAGCCATGTGAATGGACAGAACCAAAACCCCAAAGAACACTCAGCTCTCATACCAGCTCTACAGCAATGCTTGGTCCATCCAAAGTGACAGGGGTACCAAAGATCACAGCACTTTCAGCCCTTGGCCCAGTGCTCCCTTCCACCCTCTCTTCCCAGATGGCATCACTGTCTCTGATAACACATCAGGGCTATGAGGCATCCAGGCCAACATACAGAGCCCAGGGAGTTTGCTGGCCACAGACCAGCAGCAAATCACCATCTCACCATTGCCCGCAGTGACATGCAGTACCGACCCTGGTGTAAACCTGTGTAAAACCCAGGCAAGCTTCTCTAGGTCCAAACATCCTTTGTAACATCTCCCTCATATCCCTAGACACATTTCACACAGCCACCTAAATACCATGAGAAGTGAGCTTTGCTCAACCAGGGCGGCAGAGATGGAAGAACCTGCCATCTTCTGTGCTGACTGGTGGGGTGCAGAGCTCGCAGGTGCAAGTGGGGTGCAGGTGGGAGACTCTGTGTTTGTAACAGTGGCTTTTAATGGTTTCTTACAAACTGTTCTGCTGATTGATAGCTTACCATGGAGCTGTTAATGCAGCAATATCCCAGCCCTATTTACAGACATCTCTGCACATTTACTTTGTCACAAGTAAACTCTGCACACGGCAATAAAGCTTAAGGTAATGACTTCTTCAGCACAAAGCCAGCAATTTCCTGTCAGCTTGGTTTACAAATGGCTAACTCTGGGGTTAATTTTCAACTGTGGCTCCAAAGATGGCTATGCAAAGTGAGGGTGAGGGGAAGGAGAAACTCCAGGCTGTGCTACTCTGAGCTGTGGCATCCCTTCTCTGAAGGATGAACATGATGGGGCAAATCCACCCTGTGCTCCCGTGTCCTTGCCCACAGGCATACCATTTTGTTCTCTTTCCATCAGCAGGTTTTTAGCAGGAAAGCAAGTGATTGTCAACCCCAAGGCCCAGGCTAATTCCCATGTGTTAATAGTTCTATGCATCCTTCTCAAAGCCAACTTTGCTGCTACATAGCTGAGAAGACAGGGCCATGACACAAGGAGAGACCACAGTGGGTTTCTCCTCCAGAGGTCTTTCTAGGGAAGATGGACAGAGCCAAGCATCTCAGCTCACTTTCCATGGCATCATACAGTACAGCAGGACCAGTGTGAGCTGGGCAGACACTAACCTGCACACCTACCACTACCAGAGGCATCCAGCTAGCAGCAGCTCCACCAGCCCCCATGGCCATGCACAGGGTATGGTGTTACCAGCAGCAGAGCAGACCAGCAGCCTGAACAAGCCTGCGAGTACCTGCGTGGGCTTCAACTCCCTTCTCTGGAGTGTGTGGAGACAGCACAGTGAAACCATAAACCAGCAAGCTGGGCTGCAGGTAACCTGCACATGCTCACTCCAGCCAACTCACTCCCTGCATCAAGGGAAACAAAGAGGTTGTTATTGCTCTCTCCTGCATGCATCAACCTTCACGTGCTGAAATGAGGAGCTTAACATCTCCAGCCTCCTTCTATAATTAGTGTAGAGAGAGAGGATGTCTGAGAACAGGAGTCTATTTTAGGTGTTGTGAGTCACCTTCCAGAGGTGCATATCTTTTTCTGCACTGACCATATAGAAAGATCTGAAAGTAGCTACCTAAAATAGATGGTATAAATATGCATTGAAAGCTGGAGTACACTGTCCTTTAACTGGGTTAGGAAGTTCTTCCTTAAGAAGGGTGTGAAAACACTTTGTCACACTGAAATCTAAACCACTGCACCTAGGAAGGCTGTCAGCAGCCTATGCGGGCAAAGAGGAGACAAGTTGATGCTGGTGGAGTTTTTGCAAACCATCTCAGTCCAGCATACTAATCCCACTGGAAAACAGCAAACTGCTCTGCCCTTGCCTTGGTGTTGGCCTGTCTTGCTTTCTAGCACAGACACTGAACTGAGAGAAAATGGCTTTGGTATTGCTGAAAGGGAGAAAAAAAGTTAATACAATTCAATCGGGGTGACGGGGCGGGGTGTGGGGGGGGAAGGCCAAAGGATCAAGAGTTCCTCTTGGCTCTGTCTCCAAAAGGTAGGCCTGTACGTAATGTTTTCATGTTTGGCCATGACTGAAAGGAGAAGAAACTGAAGATGGCAAAAATCATCCTTTTGATGCAGTCCTGCATGGTTGTAGAAGGGACAACACTGTGGCAAGGGCTGCAATTCAGCTTCGTAGTTTTTCCATACTATGGTCCAAGGTTTGGGGGCTTCTCCTTTTCCCCTTATTTTCTTAGATTTTCTTATTTTCCCCCTGCCCCAAATGTCTCTCTGCTCTTTCACAACCATTTCAGAAACAAAATTTGCATTGCCTAGAGGAATCCCTTCTGTTTGCAAGAGTTCTTAACCTTTTTTTGCTTATTCTAATTGAGACCTTGCTTCCCATTTTTTTCACTTCTGTCTAGAAAACCCTCAGTCTCCTGTTTCCCTTATGAGCTGTTGCATTTGTTGCCTTTTCCCCCCTTTTTCCTTATTTATCCTACAGCATGATCCCCCTTTACCCTCCAGCTTACATGAAGGTTCTGTCAGTCCCTTCTGCAAGTACTTCAAAGCTTTAGAGAATGAACCGCGCTTCGGCTCTGCGTCCTCTTAAACAGCTCACTGAATATGCTTCTTGTTATTTTTAAGAATCTGTTAGAATTAAACCCCAGTAAGAAATCTGCCACCATTGTGGGGGATAGCACATTAATCAAAGACACAGACTCTCCCCAGTTGCCTGGGCAGGGCCCAGCCTGGGATTGATAAATTGCACCTGGAGGTAACTAATAAATCTGAGGAGTCATTTGCTTTTTATGAACAGGAGCGGTGGGGGATCCAGCTGCTGAAGGAATTTGGGTGGAAGGAGAGCAGTGCCTGGAGTTCCTGACACATTTTCCTTCCTATTCCCTTGCTCCCTCTTGCACCTGATGTCCACCCACAGACCTGCCGCCAAGCAGAGCAGCTCTGGCCGTGCTTGGATTGGAATTACTTAAATTATTCCCTGGGGTTTTTTTTGGAGGTACGTGGCAGGAAGGCAGCCAGTGCATCCTCCTGATGGTACAGAGCCATCAGTGGCAGCCACACAGCCCAGCACCTCTTGGGCTGCCCAGGAGGGAAAGGAGGAAGAGATGGCCCTGGGATTAAAGCACTGCCCCAGGACACAGCAACCCTGTGGTCCTGCCAGGGGCTTTGAGAGCTGGAGACACTCTCCATCCATGCCTGCTTGTGCTGGAGGATGAATTGCACTGTTTTCAGCCTCAGTGCAGCAGGGAAGCTCCTCACAAAGGGCAAGACTGGACTAGGACACGGTGTCCTGGGGACTCCCCAACTCCTTTCACCCAAATGTGGCCACCTGCCCCCACACCAGGGCCTTGGGCAACTGTCCCCACTCCCCACCAAGCACAGGCTCCAGAAGACAGAGGCATCTCACATGCTACAGCTTCAGTACCCAGCACTGGGGATTCTGCCTTCTATCAACATTACCGTGTAGTACATGTCAAATAGCCATAAGGATCTCTGCTAGCTAAATGTCCCTTTTTCAAAGCCAATCTTTCTCTAGGCAGTGAGGAAGAAAGAAGAGTCTCTTCTGAGCCTGTCAGCACCATGCCTGGGGGGTAAATCTGTCCCTTCTCATGGGGCATCCCATACAGAGTTGTTTGAGGTGCTGTGACCCCACTGTGCCTGCCATCAGGTGCAGAGCATCTGGGCTAAAACACCCACAGGGCACAAGCACTTACTGTGATGGTTATGCTGATAGACACCAGTGAGATGGAGTGTTTTGATCCCACCCTGACCAGGCTCAGGGCAGTGGTGGCAGGAGTTGTCCTGGGAGAGCTGCGAAAGCAGGGCCTCCTGGCTCTGACCAATGTGGGAATGCACCCCTCACCCTGGGGGAAGACCTGCAAAGCCAGGACGTCCCCTTCCTTTCCCTTGCACAAGAGACCAGTGGTGTTACACTGCCATCCCTCAGCCTCATGCTCTGAGGACAGACATGGCACTGAGCAATAGACCCTGCTTATTCAGAGCCACACAGAGATCCAGCAGATCGGGATGCCACCTCCCGCAAGAGGTCTCATAGCAGTCCTAGTCCACCTCTGATGTCCACAGCCCGTTCATCATAGTGGAACATCAACCCAAAATCCACTCCCTTGGCCACAATCAGCAGCTGTGACCTTTTTTCCTCTCCCTTTTGTAAACAGGGCTGCTCTGATATTTGTTCACAACATGCTCTGTGTGTTGCATCAGAGAGGGATTACTTACTGCCAACTACTATGTTAAAGTTCAAGTGGAACGATGTACTAATTGCCTTGTTACAGCTATTAAAGCTATGTTATGCAAGCAAGGCACTCAAGAGTATCTGTGTGTTGTACAATGGTACATGAGATATAACATGATCTGCTAAGAAGTGATTGCTGATAAAGTCATAGCCTCATTAATAATATTTGTATATATTATATACAAATATAATGATAGTTTTAATTTTTATATATATATATGTATATATATATATAAAGAATAGAAACTTTCAAGCTCAAGGTTTGCCAAGGGGATCTGCAAGCTACTGAAAGCAACTGTTCTCTTGCTGCTGAGCCACTAAAGCCAAAGCATTTACACAGCATTGGGCAAATCCAAACTCTTAGAAAGCACCAAATACAGCAAGAAGAACCATTCTTACAAAGAAGAGATGAGACACCTCATCTCTTCCAACAGCCTTAAAACTGAGGGCTGCCTTACTGGCTGGCAACTGGCCAGCCCAGGCATTTCAGTGATCCCTGCCTTCCCAGGGTCCGATCCCTCGCCACAGGTTTTCGGACATAGGCATATAAGGAAAGCCTGGTGAGATTTCATACAACTCTAAGCTCTCTCTTGCATCTTTGCAGGGAGCTAATTCACTGTCTCTTAGGGAGCTTACAGGCAGACAAACGTGTGAGCAGCTGGGGGGATTTGCAGCTGTGGGGAGGGAGGTGATTTGAATGGCACCATGGCTTTCTGCAGCCAGGGGAAGAAAATAAGCTGCTGTCTCCCTGCTTCTCACCATCATGACCAAAACAACCTCCTGGATCATGCTCAGATGCTTAGCTGGAGTCACCTCTACTGTTCAGACATTGCATGAAGGTATCAAACTACTTAATAAATGGTAACTAACTATTCCCTCATGGCAATGGTTATGAAAGGCAGGAGGAAAGGACAGAGTGAGATAAAAATCAACCTTAAAAGGCAGCTGTAGGGTTTTATCCTCAATCAGGTTTACTTGCAAGCTCTCTTATAACATTTTTCTGCAGCCTCAGCTATACTCCTTACACAATTCTTGTAGAACCATCTTCATGCTAAGTCTGTTCCCTGGCCAGATACGTACAGAAGTGCTTTACAGCTGAGATACAAGTCCAGCTTCCAAACACACAGTTCAATTCATCAGAGTGGGGTCTACGTCTAGAAAATGCCTCCCTAAACTGGAGGCCACTTTGGCCCAGAAATATAAAGACCTGGAGGAAGATGGAGATTAAGTGAAGAGCATAATTTTATCAGTACCTCAGGCTGGTACAGCAGTAGTACCAGCTAGCTCTGCACAGGCTGGCTGGTCTCACCACTGAAACGCACTCTTTTCAGTTTTTATAACATCACATCAAAGGGAGGGCAGAGCAATGAACTCATTTTGGTATAATCTTTAACAGGACATCTGAGGAAAAAGTATGAGAAGAAAGCATTTTACAGAGACAGTAATGAGAGATTCAATAATATTCAGGTCTAAATATGAGCTCCTCTAAACTATCCAAGTTAAGCTCCAGTCCGGATGTGTTTTATAGAGACTATACATCATGCTAGACATAAAATGCAACTATAAACAGGCAACTTTTAGCAAGGAAATAACACTGCAAGCTAACCAAACAAATAGCTTCCACACAACTTCAACTCCAGCTTTGTCTCTCTCATCAGCCATGGCCCAAGTCTCACCTGGGTCTCTCTACAGGCCATGGAGACCTCCAACAGCAGCATGACTTGGTGCACAGAAGTCCATGCCTGTGTGGCGGTTTGTAGGGCTGAAGCTGACTGCCCCCAACCAAGTCTCCAATAAATCTGAGGTGATCTGGAGCAGGTGTTCCTGCGCGCTCTCAGAAAAGCAACAAATCTGCCCAGAGTCAGTAGGACTCACGCTGGTACCTCTGCAGTCCAAGAGATTAAAGCAATATGCCAGCAGGCCTTTTATAACGCATCAGCCTGTGCTTTAAAGCTCCACAGGGGAACACTAACTCAATTACCACACGATGTGGACTCCTCACCAACCCATCCCCTAATAATGAACAGACCTGCAGGTTCCAAATCTTTAAGGAGAAGGAAAACACCACCAAATAGATTAGCTCCACAGTTGTGCTGTTAATTATGGGTCATTTAGTTCAGTTAATCAATAGGCAGACTTCTTTAACTGGCTAATTATGCCAAACTGTTTCCACAATGAGCAGGTTTGCTGCTAGTTGTTAACCATGAAGGGATAATATTTCACTGTAAAGATAAGCAGGGTCCCAGTTCTCAGACAAATGCTTTGCAGTGCCCTGAGTTTGCATTGTCACTGACCGCAATTTAACCCATTCCACACCAAACAGACTTACAGCTGGGACAAAAAGATACCAGTATCATTGGCTTCTTGGTACTAAAGCACCGGGGCAAATATCTGGCCATCTCCTCAAGTAAAGAATTTGGATTTTTTACTCTCCAAATCCCTCCTTGCCCAGGCTAAATAGGAGCTAAAAATCATCTATACAAACCAACCAGTTGAGCTTCTTGATGGTAGCCCAGGTAAAACCAACCAGCCTGTGTTGCTTTTCAGGCTGGGGATATTAGTTCCCTCCTTCGCTTTGCCAGGCAGTCACATGAGACCTGTCCCAGCCCAGGCAGGAGTCTGGAGAGCCAAGCCACATCCTCCACTGAGACCCTCAAAGAGCGGATCAGCATGCAGAGGAGGCGGCCTAGGCTGTTTTTCAAAACAGATAAAAGGTCAAGACAACCTCTTGTTATTTGTAGTTGTTTAGAAAAAAGAACAGATTTTGTTGCACACTTGAAGAACTGATTACTGGATTCAAGGCCCCTGTTGAGGTCATCAAATAGTTATTGCAATAGAGCAAGATAAGAGCTGAGTGATAGCAAAAGTTTTTAGCTGAATTTCCTGGATATTTAACAGAACAAAGCAATCTGTGCTTGGGATTTGCTAGCAAATTGCTTTCGCTAAAGAATAACAGCTTGCTGAGTGAGCAACCTCAACAGAGCACCCTCAGAGATGCTTCCTCTGGCAAGTCAGGGTCTTCACTCCCACTCATGGGGTTTCAGGCTTCCCCCATCTGGGAGGCTCCAGTCCCAGCCCCAGAGGACAACAGCAGCACTGGCACATCAGCTCAGGGACACATGCCACTGATGGTCCACAGTGCTTCTTCTGACTTCTGAATGACTGTAATGCATGTCACGGTTCCTGTCCTGCTTTTATCCCCTATTTTTTATTTCTCCCCATCTTATTTCCCATTTTTAACCCTCATCTACTGGCAAACCAGACCTTGGCTTTTGCTACTCAAGAAAGTCAATCAACAGAGCATTATTGTAATAAAGAAACACAAATGCAAGCCTTGGTGGTAAGCGTTCGCAAAAAAATTATCTCCACAGAAAAGTCATACTGTTGTAACTACACCAGGATGACTAATATCGTTTGGTGCTGTCGTAAAAACACAACTGAAGACAACAAATAACTATACCAGTAGTATTAGCAATCTTTAACTAGAGGAGAGTTCAATGTGTCCATCTGAGCGTTCAGAACAACTTCAGATTAAATCACTGTATGCTTAATTCAGCCATTACACCAGTGCAAAATTTGCATTTCCCCAAATCTTAACAACAGAAGCAGCTTGAAAAACACTGCCTCAGGTTGCACAGCAGCAGATGGCCCACAAGCTGCCTCAGCCACCTCTGCTCATATCTCTGATGACCTTTTTGTGACCACTTCATTGCATTCTCAACCACAACAGATCTCAACAGCTAAAAGCAAGAAGTTTGTTACAGGTAGAAGTTTTATCTTTGCAATCAGCTCTTCCTAAAATACATTGTTGAAGTGCAAACTTTATGTAGGCTTTTCAGTTTTCAAGGTTGTTTTCTAGCCTCCTCGCAAGTTTACTAAAACATTAAAAAATTGCAGTGTTGACCAAAAAAAATATGTAACACAGACTTACAGGAAGAAGAGCTTTGCTGAATCACAAAATCTTCAAGAAATTATGAGGTTTGTATCCTGAGGTGACTTGTTAACCAGCTGCAGCATTTTCTTGTTGAAAAACAAGGTGCTATGAGAAGAGGCTGCAGTCAGGTTTCAGGAGAATTTGGGCAAAACTGCAGAATCAGATTCCCAGACTAATTCCAGGTTTATTCTGGAAAAAGCACCATTGAGATTTAAAAACACTCCTTGGTAGTGCTATAAAACATGGTACATTCCCACATGCAACTGATTTACTAAACTTCAATGTATCTGCCAGGAGCTGGGATTTCAACCTAGAAAATGGGAAACAGAAACTTAATATTTTGTGTAAAAAAGCCCAAAACAAACAGAAAGACAGACTGTTTTTACCCAGATCACTAGAAAACAATGGGATAAGGAGTATTCCTTTGGGACACATGGTGCTAGATTGCAGATGTGAGTCACAGAGACATTCAATCAGATGGCACATCAAAAGCAATGGTAAATTACATGTCTTCAATAAATAAAAAAACCCCAACACATTAAGTCATAGATACTTGGCCATGGAGGAAGGCAATTAGACTTCAGCATTATTTGTTAAACAACAGGCACAAGATGATACATAGTGAATTTTTTGCAATAATAGCCATGCCTGGTCATTCATTTTGAAGAGAATAAATCTGTCACTTGAGTGAAAACAATTGACAGTACCATTTATTACCTTACACACTTCAGAATAACAGCACAATTTACATGTTGCCCTTTAGCACCAGGACTCTCAGCTTGCTTAGAAACAAAGCAAAAATATCTACAGACCTGGTAGTGAGGATTTAAGCAGCAGCTGACCTTATGTGGTTTATTTAAACTTCTATAACGGCATATTCTTGTTCAGCCCCTGGTTATAGGAGAAATAGGTTCTTCTGGAGAATCCACAGCCTCAAGACTCTGAAACACAAAGGGTCACACAGAGGTCTCTGTATCTGATAGTTCAGAGAGTAATATTTTAGTTCTGATCCTCCGAGATGTCTCCTGGGAATTAAAGATATTTGGTTTCCTTTCAGAGGCTTTAAAGGGCTAGGTCCATCAGAAAGAAGGAAATTTTCCCTTAGTTCATGAAGATAAATCTTTGCACTAAATCTTAGCTTTCTTTTTCATATGAAGAAAGCCAGATCCTTGGTACATCTAAGCCATTTAACCCACTGAAAAACAAGCCAACAAAACCTATAGGAAACTCTGTGTTACTAGAATATACTCAGCCAAAAAATACTCTAAAAGTCCTAAAATACTGCCCTTTACAACAACACCTTGGCAATATTAGCTGTTCCCTGGTGTTTCTTTTTAAGAAGGTTAACAGGTTTCCTATAGCACCTGTTACAAATGCATGAGAAACTCAAATTTGGGATCAATTCTAATGGAAAACTCCACAGACAATTTTAGAACAGCATTTGAAAGAGATATTTGGCTTTTCGACTCTAACAGAAATATTTAAGTTGAGAGCTATTATAAACCTCTGTCAAGCACTTCTATATCCTTCAGCAGCAAAAAGCTGTCCAGAATGGATCAATTGGAAAGTATCTTACACTCACTCTTATGGGATTAAACTGGGATTTCAGGTCTATAAATGAATGCTCATCCAGGTGCTGGCGAGGCTTTCTCCCAGTGCAGGGAGGTCTCCACAACTCCAGCACAGTGATGCAAGACCCAAAATATGCAGCTTTTCCCACCATGAAACTGTTCAATTTAACAATGTCCTTTCCAGCTACTGAAGGTTCACACTGCTCTTGCCTTTGGCGATGGTTCCTCAAGTCCACAGAAAGGGCAGGCCAATACCTTGTAACTCTCCCTGTTGTTATATTTTAAATTTAGAGTGGGCTGTTATGTTTATTTTAATTTTCCCTCAATGTTTGGTAGCATACAGCAAGGTCAAGAGACTGGCCATTTCCTGAGAAGCTCTGTTATTCCCAAGCACTATTCTACACATTGTAAAATCCTAGGAAGATCAGTACAGCTGGTGGTAGCATTTATATTCTTAATATATACCTTGTGCTTCCTCCCACAGCACTCTGGTCTTTGTAAAGCTACTACAAAGAAACTGTCACTCTGAAGTGTCCTATTCTCAGCACTGGGACAGAGTTATAAGAAAAAAAAAAAAATAAAGAGAGAGATGTTGGGTTTCACGTATCTTAACAGAAGATTTTAGCCCTTTGCTGTTACAGAACATTTGCAAAGATCCAGGCTATATCTGGTTTCTCAACTTTTTTTTTTTGCTAACATATAATAAAAATGTCTTTTTTCCTTTTTCTTTCTTTTTTTTTTAATAGTTGTCACCAATCTGTAGTTGTGTTGTCAGATAAACTGCTGATACAGGTATATCACTTACTGTAATTTCTAGCAATGCTGGAAGTGGAGTTTCATTTTTTTTTTTTTCCTTTAAACACTGCAGCGTAAAATTCCACCTGACTCACACATCAGTTCAGAGCTCAAAAATACCCTAATCTAAGTCCTTCATTTGAATGAGTGACGGACCAAGAAACACATCAGAGGGACCTGGACAGCCCAGAGGTATGAAACCCACTGTCCATAGCAGCAGACCAGAAACCACTGATAAACCACAACCCCTTATTACAAACAGCAAACATCTGGAGGTTTAAACCTCTCCCTCTACAGTAAAATCAAGAAATGAAGACTCTAGGCAGGGGTTATTTAATCATTCATTCCAACATTCAGAGGATACACCTTCTCTTCAGAAGAACCAGGGTAAGATACTGTAGACACTTCACATCATTACACCGCTCTTTGCACAACCAGATATGACAAGGTTTGGGAATTCCATGCAACTGGATTTTCGGTTTTCTTTGTTTCTTCCAGGCTATAAGTATTTGTTCTCTTCCTCAGGTCTGACACAGGGGTTTTGAAGAGGAATTATGCCAAATCTGGGAATAGCTTTATAAGGTGGAAGCCAGATCTCTTTGCATTTAGAGTTCTCTTAACCAAGCCTAAAATCCTTTATCCTATTCCTTTCCTTGCCGCTTGCTTCACATCTGCTGCCTTAAAACAAATAAAATTTGGCAATGGATGAAGCAACACTGTACCAGGCTTGTGGGGCAAACAGAGGTCACATACCCTATCTTTGTCTATGGAGTCTAAAAGCAGAGTACTTAGTGTTATTAGCTTTTCTGCTTGAGTGATCAATCCCCAATTGGACATATAGGTGCCGTGGACAGACTGATAAAAGCAGCATTTATTTTTTCTGAATGGGCTATTTACTACTTATTTGTGACTGCAATAGCAGACTGCAAGCTACACTTCAGTGATATGCTGCTATCATACTTCGTGATAAGGCTGAAACCATTAGGCAGACAATAAATTTAAAAAAAAAAAAAGGGGCAAAGTGCTTATGTGAATGCTACACGTAAGGCTGAAACCATTAGGCAGACAATAAATTAAAAAAAAAAAAATAAAGGGGCAAAGTGCTCATGTGAATGCTACACAAATACTTTAGGGCAAGCTGGACATCTGCTTAGAGGGCTGATACCCCTAAAGTAGGTCCTTGTTCCCAGGGTTACTCCTGATACTTCCCTGCAAGGATATCTGAAGATGTAAAATAGCCTCCTATCTGTTTTAGGTAGATATCATAAGATCCAGCTCTACCCACAAAGACTTCACCCAAAAGGCTTTACAACAGAGGGACCAAATCCTGGTTCCCTTTCTCAAACACACTCAGAAATAACAAAAAGTCCAGTTCTTACACAACTTTCCTTCACAGACCTCAGTGAAGGATGATATCCTCTATTTTACAAATGGGGAGACCAAGTCACAGTCACGCTCTGCCCATCAGCACAGGCCAAGTTCCCTGGGTACTGCTGTGGGGATTTGCTCACCAGCAGAAATCAAAACAAATAAAAAAAAAACCCAACCAAAAAAACCCACCAGATGAATCACATTGAAGTTCAGATGACCTTCACTACAGCCTAAGAAACTAACTCTGACACTAACACCCACACACCCTGTAAGGCGATGGGAAATTATTGCCTGGCTTAGACACGCAGACTTCTCAGGGCCTTTTGCTGTTCAGATCACTTTTCTTTGAATTTGAAAAGTTTCTGCTTCTGGGGGAGCAGGGCAGGGACATACAATGATTCTACGACTTCTTACCAGCTTGGGGCCAAGCAGTTGTTCCTGAAGGTGACTACAAGGCACATCACAGCCCCTGTTTGGTCTTCCCTATTCTCAAGTGTCTAGAAGGAACTGAAAGAAGTCATGTCCTGGAATCAGGGAAATCAGAGCAGGGCACTGCCTCCAACCTGGTGATGGCCTCTTGCAGCATGAAAGAGCCACCCATTTCTTTAAAATACTCCTTCAGCTTCTTTTTTCTTGTTTCACTTCCCTTCTCTGCCCTACTTGTTGACACTGAAGACCGCATGTCAGGATTTTAAAAGCCAGCAGCCGGACAAGCTGGGGTCCCTGCTTGCACAGCCAGCCCAGCAGCACAGGCACGCTCCAGTGGCTGCCTGGCCCAGGGGCTTTTGGAAGAGCATCTGCTCCACCACAGGAAAGCAGGGAACATCCTAAGTGGTCTGAAATTCACTGCTCTGTTGCTCCTCAGATAATTCTCTTTATAAGCTGTACCCTTTTCATGTGGCAAGCCTGCTGATGTACACTAATATGTCTAAGTTACTTTGCTCCAGAAAGGTCTTTATGCCACCTCCATGAGGCTGAGGGTCAGTGTCCCATCCAACCACAGTGGGCACTAAAGGAGCAGCACAAGAGCAACACCCTGTGAAAAACAACGCACAGAATTTCCCTTCACTAGGAACCTCCACTTAGATCATTTTAAACCCATTGTGAAATCACAGCCCAAGCCAAATACATCCTCTTCTAACACCAGGAGATTATTTTTTTTTTCATTTGCAGATTAACTTGAAAAAAAAAAAAAAATCACTATTCAAAATGAGGAAAAATATTTCCATTTCAGGTGGCTTTACAAGTTGCTCCAAGTCATTTGCAGCCCAGCAATTTGAAATGTCTGCTCTTGCAAAGCTGTCTACATTTTTTGGCACATTTCAGTTTTCCACTGCAAATCCCATGTGATTAATCTGTTCTTCAGAAAGCAAAAGGCAAACGAGGAAGTCCAGTTGCAACAGAAACCTATGGGAATCTTTTCATGAGTTTTAATAGGAACTGAACTAAACCCTGGGTTAACTTGAGACACTGGAACAATCCCTGGCTTGAGACAGACATGTTAAATGCTTGGGATGCCAGACGTCAGGAATGGACCATAACTATCGACCTTTTGTATCCCCAGATAGTGATACTGGATACTCCCAGCTCTGCCTGACCAGCGCTGTCACTGTGGGGCACATTTCGAGAGCCATACCCAGCAGACCTGGCTCTCAGGGGTTTCTGATGGTTAATTATTGTGGCTTCTCCTCGAGGCTGATCAATAAATTAATACAAACGTGGCGTGCACACACTGACCATATGTACAACGCATCTTTTATGGGAGCCACAACTAACAGCACGCCGGGGTCTGGTAGTTTGCTTAACGCACCCCATGTGTGGACCACCCACGTGCTGCAGCCATTAGACTTGCGCATGTCAACTGTCAACGAGGGTGGGCTCTGCACCAGGGGAGATTATGAAATCTCCTCATGACTGTGTGCTCCTCTCAGCTTCAGCACTGACTGCAGGGATGGATAAACTATGGGAGACAATGTCAAGGGAGAAAGTACCCCCGGGTCTCAGATAAATCTCAGGAATGAGACACCTCAAGGGTCACCTTGCTCAGCCCCTTTGACAGCCGCTGCTACCACAAGGCTCTCGCCCCACCACTGCAACTACCTCCAGCAGCCATCCTGCAAGAGCTTGTTGCCAGAACAAGCCCATGAGCACCACTGTTCTCCAAGACAGACACTTGAATCATGAGATCATAAACAGGGCTGATCCAATCGTAACTAACACGAGAAAGAGCTTTCGCTGCTCGCTCTCCTTTTGTCTCACACAACAAGGGGAAAAGGGGACTTGGACTTGAAACAAGAAGCCCACGACACATTATCACAGCCTCAGAGGCATTATTTGGATTTGCTGGGCAGCAAACATTCTTCTTGCAGTGCAATGCAGCACAAGCTGGCTGCATCACGTCCTGCATGCCCAAGCACTACAGCAAGGAACCCGGTACAGGCAGCCTCTGAGCATGGCAGGAGTCCACATGGGAAGCATGCGACTGAGGGTTGGGGACAGGATGGTGCAGCACAACCACACTGGGCTCTTCAGCTGGGGGTATATGAAAATCACAATGAAAACATACTTTTGGCTATAACCAGAACATGAGAACTAAACCAAGTTCTAAAAATAAAGGCAACTGCTAAAAATTATCAAGAGCTAGGAAAATATGATTCCTTTCTTCATCCATAAAACCAAGGTTAACAATATTTTCTTACCTGACAGGTAAAGCATTTCCATGAGTTCAGTTATTGAGTCAGGAGCATCTTCTAGGACTCAAGCACCAAGTCAATACGCAGAGAAACAAAGGCTCTTGCCCCAAGTGGTAACAGACAGGACAGATGCAGGGACAGCCTCAGGCACCTCTGTGAGGATGGATCATGGCTGGTCAACAGACCATAAGCTCATGGGTGACTCCTGTGTCAGCACGGCCCATGGCCAGGAAGTGCCATACTGCTATGGAGACACTCTACAGCATCATTGGGAAGGGAGAATGGCCCCAAGCTGAGCTGAAATGGGCTCCTGGAGCCCCAGGTGGGGCCCATCGGGTCCATCAAAGCAGATTAGTGCCCATCAGTCAAGTGCAGGTGAAGGTCTTACACAGTTATTCAAAAGCAACTACAGTGAAGCCAACACCATGGTGCTAGAGCCACCCCAGCCACAGCAGTTACCCCATGCAAGATATGAGCCACTTCTCCCATTTAGCATGTCCTACTGCACCCAGCCCAGGCCTCGATTCAAGGGGCAATTAAAAAATGCAAGTGGGTTTGCAATCCCACAAGCAGTCTAACCGAAAGGAGATGAACAGCACTGCTACATCAGGTTGTAAGAAACAGACCCAAAACTGCTGATAAGGTTATTTTTATGAATAGCAAGTTAATGATAGGTTTTTGGAAGGGAAATTGGTATGCGAGGAGATGGATTTTCCAAAATGTCAGAACATTTTGTTTCAACATTTCTCAAAATGAAAATGTTAACATTTTGCAAGAAAAAAAACCCTAATTTAGATTTTGGTTTGATGTTAAACGTGGATTCATCAATAGGAAAACCTCAAGAAAATAATCCATTTTATGTCAAGCATTTTAAAACTTATCTCAAAATTAATTTAGATTTGTTAACTAATTGAACCCTCTGGAAAGTACAGGTTTCAGCTGGCCTAAAGTAATACAACCCAGTTTACACATTCAGGCATTGAAATAGAAATTCTACACTCAAATGAAAGGAAGGTGGGGAAAGATAAACCAGCATGAAAGAGCAGCACTTACTGAGACACAAGGAACAGGTTGGGAGAGGGAGTGAGATGTACAGGACTGAACAGTGCAGATCACAGGGGAGAATATTCTAAGCCAAGAAAATGATGTAGAAGTGCATAGACCCTGCTGGAAGGGGACAGAATATTTGGTATTATAGGAGAAAAAGTGCGATGAAGAAGGAGACAAGGGGCTTTACAAACATGTCTTAATCTCCGTGCATCCTCAGGCTAAGCGCAGCTTCAGAAGATGTAAAGGCTTAAATAAACATGAGCCAATTTATTATTCCTCTGTGTTTCAGATCTTCCTCACCTTCTGCCTGGCTCATTTACTGCAATTAAATGCTTGTAAACAGATTATACCCTGAAAGCTACATTTTCCTGGTAAGTGGTCACCTTAACCTCCTCTGCTTTGACTGTGGCTAATATTCCCCAGGTCACACTATAATCACTGAGTAATGGGACCAAAGTGAATTGCTAGGTCACTCAGTTCAGCAAAACTATCTCCAGCATCCAAACCACATATGCAACTGTGCTTTGCTGATTACAGTGACAACCACTGCTTACACAGTCAGGAAAAAATTAGTAATGTCATAATTCTTAAAAATCTTAACCAGAGGTGCCCTTCACACAGGACATACCCAGCTGTATCGAACTAGTAAGCGTAACGATGAACACCACACTCATCTAGTTTTGCTGTCTTGCTGGTTATGGTGTTGTACACATTGTGAAACCAGCAAAGTGGAGCCTGCTGTGAAACAGTGTAATTTTCTGGAAACCTAGACAAGCTTCTCCAAGCCATTCTAAGAACTGGGGTTCCACTGCCTTGTTTTTAACTCAGTCCAAAATAAGTTTCATCACAACCTATACAGGCAGGGAGAACTGCGAGAGCAGCTAGTGGAACCTTTAACAAGACTGACTTTTTTAATACTTTGTTCAGTTTTAGTGACAGGGTCTGAGCTGAAATATTACTGTCAGGGACAAAATTTATTATGCCTTCTCAAAGGGGAAGCAGCTTTTCAGATGGTATAGATTAGTAACTCCACTGAATCATGAGTTTATAGTAATTGGCAGTCTTAGCCTGTATTTTCTGTCCTCTTTGACACTGACTCTGTCAAACTGCATTGATTGTTTCTATCAGAAAAAAAAATAAACTAAACTCTAGGGGAGAATAGACATTCCTTCCACATTCAGGTTAGAAGATTTTGCTCTGTCCTGAACAGGATCAAGCAGATAATTTCTCTCCTATGTTTGTATACCACTCCTCTGCCCACCTCAAACACAAAATATCTCTGCAAAAATGGGTAAGAAATGTTGAGTTGTCATGGTAAAGCCATACGCTGCCTAACCTGAGCTTGTAGCATGAATCTCACAGCTAAGTAGTGTGCCCTCAAGGGTTGATCTCCCTACATCCCTTTGGAGAAGCAATCTGAAAATAAAGACCTGTGCTCTCCCCCAAGCCAACACACAACGCTTTCCTTGACTGCCTAAACCCCAGCAGCAGAGAGGAAAGGAGGCTATTGCATGCAAATCACTACAGGAAACAAGATCTTTGTTTTTACATAATCATCTCTATTCTGAGCTTTATGAAAAGTTCATAAAAGGGAAGGAACAGAAAGTCACAGTGACAATGCAACCAAAGCTCAGAGATGCAGCGCAGTACTTAGCGGTGTTTACCTGCTCCAATAATTCTGATCCCAGGGCAGAGCGCTGAAGATTAGCTCCAGACCTCATTAGGCAGGATAGAATTATGTGGGTTAACAAAGTAATACTCTTGGCTTTCTTTTGCATTTTAAAAGTGGCTTGAGACCTATAAAATCCCTTTGAATTTTATTAAAAGTCTTCCGCAATCATTTTTCATCCTGCAGCCCAGTTGAGCCGAACTAATAAATTAGCATGTTATCTGTGTGGATATCCATTAGAGCTTCATTTGGAGATCATTACAGCCAAAAACCTAACAATGCTGCTTACAACTGGGGAGGAAGCAAGCTGGTCCACCGAGCAATGGACACCAAGGATAACAAATGAGGGACACATCTACCCTATGAACCTGCAGGAGATGAGCAGCATGAAGAAGAGCATCTCCAGCCACCAAAAGAGTAGGCTTTGGACACTTTGAACAGGCAGCCAGGGGCAGGGAAAGCCAGGCATGAGCCCACTAGAATTGAGTATGTATGAAAGTCTCAGTGAATGCTCATCAGGCTTATCCTTTCTGCACAGTCCAGGTGAGTTTTTGCTCATACTGAATCGATTGCCCACATAGAAGTCCTGGCCACAAACAAAATCTGCTTTTCAATTGAGTTGTCTGCCTCAGCTCAAACCCTGCTAAAAGCAAGAAGGCCACAACGTGAGCATAAATTGCACAACTTTCTAGTTGTTACAGCTCCAGGCAGCGTAGTGGCAGACATGGTTTGAAGCTGGAGTGATGTATTCATACTTGTCATCAACTTCCCCCAAGTTTTTGCTTTTCTCCCTGACACCCTTTGGAATTTCTGACCAAAGCATCAGTACAAGTAGAGTTTCATACTTCTTTTGCTGCTTTGCAAAGCTCATAAGCAGGCAAACTTAAAAAACATGGCCAGGGTGTGAAAAAGCAGGTGTAACATGGAATGCAGATGCTGAGAGACTCTCTCTTCAATAAACTTCATCAGAAGTGCTCTTGGCCCAAGTGCTCTTTGCTCAGCAAAAGCTGGCAGGATGCTGGCTGCACCTCTCGCTGTTCTGAGCAGTGGGCAGAGGAGGGCAGTGGGTGGCTGGATCTGAAACCCATCAGGGCATGCTGCAAGGACAGAGCTGCACACCCAGCCAGGAGGTTCTGGCCGCTGGGGAGCCACATGCTGCTTCCCACTTCAAAGGGTCCTGCAACAAACCAAAGGACCTGGAGAGGTGACAGTGGAGAGGGGGTTTAAAGGGCTTTACGTAGACACACACTGAGCCTTCAACAGGCCTGGCCACCAAACAGGACCAAACACCTCCTTCAAAGGAAAGCCACCATGCTTCCATCTTCTTGTCCATGCTCCTCTACCCTGCCCTATCACTGCAGGATTCATCTTTCTCCCTGCTTGTCTGCCTTGCCAACCTCCTTTTTCTTTCTTCTCCCTACTGATTTTCTTCTGTCCCCCAGTAAAGGAGCATGTGGGTCGCTGATTGCCTACACGAGCAGGAGCCTGAGGGCTAAGGCGCCAAAACTGTCCAAGTACATTCAGGCAGGGAAGTGCTAAGGTAGGTTCATTTACTTTCTCTTCAAGGTATTTTCCAAGGATTAATTTGAACTCTTCAACTGCTCTGATTCCCATGACTTTGTCCTCAAAAGGGCAGGCAGCTGGGCAGCCCAGGCACATCCCGCAGGGTGCTGTGTAGCCGGCCGCTGCTCGGGTGTGAGCTGACAGCATTTCAGCTTCCCTCAGAGTGAACTAATCACAAGGCAGGGATTTAAGGGAAATGTCATCACACACTGCCTGGTTCACGGAGCCACAGCAGCGTGGTCATGTTTCCCTGGACTCTTTTTCTTTGCCTTAAACAAGACCCATATGCCTCTTCCAGGGCTCCTGCCCCACACTTGCTGCTGCAACCCCCACCCACATCAACACCACCCCAACTTTCATGTGACACACGTTGTTCTTCCGCAAAAGAAAAAAGGTTCTGCCTGAGCTGAGCCTCGTAATGTGCTACCCAAAATGAATTTCAATATACATCTCCAAGCTGCTGCTCTTCCCCTGGGGTCATACAGACACCATTTTAGTGTGTCTTTATTTCCAGCCTTCCTCCTCTTCATCTAATTCCCTTTCACCTCCCACTCCTATCCTTTATTACTCTTCTTCTTTTCTAAGAGGAAGATCTTTCTTTTTACTCTCAATCTCTGTTCCTTTCCTCCTGCCATTCCCTTCATGTCTCATCCTCGATGATATTTTTGTTCATGCAATAACTAGTTTGCTCTTTCTCCTCTTCACGCTGGGCTACTTTGATCTACTGTTCCTATGTCTGTTTTACACATTCCTTTTCCTCCCTCCAAAGACACATCAGCCTATTTCCCGTCCCCTCCTACTTACTCATCTCTCTCTTCCTGCTCTGATCTATTCTTGCTGCACCAAACTTGTTTCCTGGGTGGACGGTTTTAAAACCTGCTCTGCTGCCCCGATAAGCGTTGCAGTAAGAGTTGGAGGATATGGTCTGTCAATCCAGTCACCCAGTCACACAGGATGCCACTTTAATACCCTGCCTTAGCTATGCTTGATTACGAAGAATAACTCCTGACTCCCAAAGGAAAACTTAACCCAGGGAACACTTAGGACGATAATCCCTTGGTCACCAAGTTCAGCAGCATATCACGTTGCAGCACAAACCTGGAAAATCCCCTGGGAACCTGTCCCAGTCGCTGCCTAGATCTTCGTCAGGAAGGGTGCCAACCACCAAGAATGGACTTTTCATTGTCCAGAATCAAAAAAATACCCTGAAAATTAATAAAACTCATTTACAGACCCTTAGGGTTGTGACGAGAGAAACTTTAGAGCTCTGGACTCTGAGTTACAGTAAATCATAACAAGATTTAGTGTCAACAGCCTAACCTGTCCCTTGCCCTGAGAATCAGCAAGCAAGTAGGAACAAGAAAAGTCTGAAAATCAGGTTTTTCCACTCTGCACTAAGCAACAGCTTTCTGCTGATGAACTCATATCTGACCTGGCCACTTGAGGTGAGCAGCAGAAACAGGCAGCATGGCTGCTTCAGGATCCCCTCCCCAGAATGACTAACACTTTCCCGGGGCAGGCTCTGCAAAACAGAGCCTTCTGCAGCCAGAGTGTTTGGACCCTGAACACAAATGCCAGTTGGTGCCCAGCGAGTGCCCCCAGGACATTTGGGCTGGTGGCCAGGCTGTTTGCCCAGCTGCCTTACCTCTGGGCTCTGATAAGCAACACTTCATCTGAAGGTTACAGAGTTTATTGACCACTTCAATTCATAGAGCATCACCCAGTTATTTCATTAATGCTGTAGAGCCACAGGACTGGCGCAAATGTTGGCATTAACACCTGGAAAAGAGAAGAGAGAATAGGCTTACTTCATTTTTGCTTGTTTTAAAGTGGAAATTTCATTAATGCTGTAGAGCCACAGGACTGGCACAAATGTTGGCATTAACATCTGGAAAAGAGAAGAGAGAAGAGGCTTACTTTATTTTTGCTTGTTTTAAAGTGGAGGCTATAGGAACAAAGTTACATGCTTGTTGCAATAGGACTGGTTTATCCAAGTAAGTCAGTTAAAAGACCCAGTTGACAGCAAATGAAATATATTCTTACTTTACCAGAGCATTTGCAACATCAGTCCCAAAAACCTGGCATTGCTTTCTTTTATGTTACACAGCCACG
Source organism: Antrostomus carolinensis (assembly GCF_000700745.2). Lineage (NCBI taxonomy): Eukaryota > Metazoa > Chordata > Aves > Caprimulgiformes > Caprimulgidae > Antrostomus > Antrostomus carolinensis. The sequence continues at coordinate 134,417 of NW_010288913.1, read as the reverse complement.
TGAATCGGTCATTCTCAAGATAACCCAGAATCGAGATTTCCCTCCCTGATTTCCAGCCCTGAATCCTCCAGGCTCGCTAATGCCAGCAACCAGCCAGCCAGCTCCGTGTGTACTCAAGCACCCGTGAAATAATAAAGTGGCCACAGCAATCTTTATGTCATTGCAAAGGTTAGGTGCAGGCTGCCCTTTGCACGCCTCAAATCCAAACCTGGTTTGTGGCTGAGTGAAAAGAAAAAAAAAAAGGAAGATAAAAATTCGAGATGCAGCAAGTCTCAGTGATTGCTTCTCAAGTACACACACACACAGTGTGTTGTTTGATAGTAATGCTCTGAAATGTTATACTTCCACAATACTACAACAGCATCGCTTGGAGTCATTACACGAGCATAATGCAGTTCCATTTGGCAGCATGCATTTGCCTTTTTTTTTTTTTTAGCACAGAAAGGAAGAGCTAGAAGCCTCATGAACTTTTGTGAGCCCATCCTAAATTATTTCACTGAAATACATATAACCATGCCTAAAGCCATCTCCATCTCCAGAAAATTAAATTAGCCCATTTATTGAATAAATATAGTTATTTCTATATACAGGGGAACAGTTTGAGCACCTGACAAGCATCTATTGCCATTTTGACATCCAACTGCACCTGGTACAAGTGGGCACAGGTCTGTGTCCTACATAACAACTGTATGGCTGTGTCTCAAATGCTCTAGGGCATCCAAAATGTCACAAGACACCCACATTTAGGCACCTGATTGACTACCACATTGCCCTGCAACAGCAAGTGATATAATGTGATAAACCTTGGCATGGATAATCTCTCTGAGCAATTCCCAGCCCACTTCCAACCGGGAGCTCACCAAGGCCTCAGAAAATTACCTCTTGGTACCAAGCCAGTTGATTTAACTAGAAAAGCATAATAAATATTAAACAGTGTGTATACATGTGACATGGACATAGTATATATTTCTGCCTCCGCATTGAGGCTCTGCTTACCAATAGTGACAAAATTCTGTCCTTGGAAGTAATAGTGAAAACCTGTGGACTCAGATCAGACTATAGTCAAGGGCACAATTTGTTCATAAATTGAAGTGACACAGGTTAATGGAGAAGAAAGATAATTTCATTATCTGACTCTGCACAAATCTCATCATATAAGAAAAGAAAACCTTAATGTGGTGCTGATGGCAAATATAAGTAGATATCTTAATAGCTATCATCACTGACTGAACCATATGAATACCTAAAACAACTGCTGTGCTAGAAAACTGCTTTTGACCTGCTGGGAACATTGCATTTTGAACTCAGCAATAGCCACAAAACCCAAGTCTTTTGAACTTGGAAAGACGTATACACTGCACGTGCAGTAAACTCCTAGCCTTGAGGCTGAATGTTGCCTTATTTGGTGAAAATGGATTAGGTTTTTCAGGTGAATAAAATCCTTTATTAAATTTGCCTGGTTGAAAGTATGCCTGTATATTTTAGTTTTTCATTAGAGCACTGCTGAATTTGTCTGAAGTAGTTAAGAATATCATAAGTGATACATCAGTTGTAATTGGACCAAGCCACAGCAGAAACCCCCCGGGAGAACACACTTTGCCTATGAAACTAAAATCTAAATGCTGCTGGTTTCAATTTCTCCCCACCAGAAGGGAGCAGAAGAGAAAATATTCCAGAAAAGTGAGGGGTTTTAATAAAACAAAAAAGAGAAAAGAAAAGCCTCAAACCCACCTCTCCCAACTCATACACACACACACAAACACTGCCAGGAGGGACAGCACAGATATTTCAGAATTAACACTGAAGTTCAGTGACAAGCATTGGAGCAGGGTGCCCAGTGGAGCTGCCTGCTCACCCTCCCCTCTCCTGCTTCCCACCACCCTCTCCACGCCCGACATCCTATGCCTGGGGAATTCATTTCAGTTGTCCGGGTCTGATTTCTAATTATGATGCAGGATACATGGTGATAAATTTCCTATGGGATACTCATTATATAGAGCATATGAATGTGCTGTAATCAGGCGTATTTGTTGCTATGGAAAAACACAGCAAGCATGCAGAGCCTTCTGTGTGGCATCTTTAGTGTCCCTGCACTCGGAGTACTCGGATTCCTTGGCAGCGTGCGGCATAGCAACATGTTATCTGGCACAAAACCCAAGGACGTTACAAGTTTCAACTGAAAACCTGGCTGGGCTCGTTAGCCTATTGCATCTTCAAGGGGTGTTAGACATCATGATTTTGCATTATTCCCTTTTGAAGCAAAGGGATGGAAGAAAAGTATTATGGGCAGCATGAGGCTGACAGTGTGACCTTCCCCTTCTTCTTAAAGCCTGCTGTCTTCCTCTCCTAGATACTGGCCACATCTATTTTAGGAGGGGAAACAGGATTGTTGGACCATGTATTCTCACCCCTTACATGCCATGGTTAAACAGGGCTTGCCCTCTGCCCAGGTAAGGTGGTATTGAACACACTGTGCTAAAACAAGAATTTCTTTTTTTTTTTTAAAGGAAAAAGGGAAAGTCAGCATGTTTATTAATTAAATCCCCTGCTAATCCCTTCTGCAAGTGGCTGGTGGAGGTGGGGAGGGTGCCAAAGTGCAGTCCTCTCTACACTACTGAATTAATGGATCTCAGTGGCACATGGAAGCACTCAGCCCAATTGTTTTATGCCTCCCTTATTTTAAAACACTTAACCCCTTGCCCAGGCCTGCAGTGCTGGAGCTCATTCCTCGGGGGCTGACACAGTCTCCATGGAGAGGCAGGGACAGCAGCGAAGCCATCTTGTTCCACAGCCTGCTCCACCTGCTCCTCCAAAGAGGAGATCTGGGGAGATAACACTCACTTCTGTCATCTTTGAATAACACCCAATTCTGTTTTCCTGGAGGTTTTGACCCAGACACAGCCTTTTCTGACACTGGCTTGAAGTGAGAAGCGAGATGGTGTAGCTGCAAAGATCTGCCAATTGCATATTGAGGGCGGGAGCCCCAGCCACATGAAAAGCCACCAGAGGAGCTGAGCATCACAGCTGTCAGAGCCTCAGTAGTAAAGCAGGCATCGTTAGCGCTGTGCTCCTTATTTCTGCAAGAAAATTAGCTGCAACTCTGAAATTCCTGTACCTCCCGTTGTGGTGGGCAAATTACAACTTATTGTCTTGCTTAAGCTGCCATAATAACCACCTCTGCTTGAACACTTCAGTGTTAAATGCAGATGTAATGAAGAGTGGAGAGGGGCTTCTTCTTGACTGTATTACACCAGCACCCACATTTCTGTTCACCTCAGGCTGGAGGAGAGAATGGATTTGTACTTGTTGGCTCAACCCTGCTGTCCCTATGCAAGAAATAAAGACAGAATTAATTAATTTTTTTTTTTTTTTTTTTTTTTTAAGTGGGCACCAGTCTGTTGGATTGTGCAGCACTAAGCAGGGCTGCCACTGATGATTTCTGTGATTTCCATCAAGACTAACAACTCCTACTTCAGTAGAAGGATTCTGGAAAGAATAGAAGTGTGTGTGAGAGAGAGAGGAGAGGTGTTGAAGCCACCAGGTTCAGAGAGATGCTCTGCCTTCTCCACTTTCTTCTGCTCCCATTTCCTTGCCTGGTAACACCATGCTATGAAATCCAAGGATGGGGCTACCCAAGCCATGACAGCCATTTCTGCAAACTGCCCCACCAGGACAGGACCCCACCAGCCTGTTAAAGATTTCCACTCACTCTTTCTCAAAATGAATCCATCCTTGTCCAATTCCTTCATGACCATTAGGAGCTGAGATCCCTTCACAGGGATCAGGCAGGTGAAGGTGGCACAAGGAGCTGCAGCAATCTGGGGGATGAAGGGTATATGTTCCTATGCCCACACCAGAGATGTGCTGGCCATGCAGCCATCAACCTCGCTGCTGTAGCTGACTGACTGAATGGAGAAACCCTGTCATTAAGAAATCCAAGCAAGTGAGTAACAGAGACATTTACCAGCATCTCAGGCTCATAAATACCCCCAGAACAAGTGCATTGATGAAAACTAATGTGTCTACAAAGACGTTGTGATATAAAACCAAGCTGACAACAGACCAGCAACTGCCACACTCCCAGGTCCCTGGCAAGGGGACAGTTAATGGCAAAGTGTCATTCATTGAACTTGAAGGAAAACAGTTCAAAACAATCTTGGTTTTGTTAGTGCAGCTTTTCACAATGCTTATAAACAAGAAACATTACAAGAAAGGTGAATACACAATTTCTCAAACAAAACACACACAGAAGAGTGAAATTCCCCTCCTACTTCAAGGGAAAAGTGTCTCATGCACTGATGCCAAATACTGATTTAAAACACTGACAGATACAGACCACTAAAACTTCCCGTAATGAACTGTGGTTTTCAGTGTTGGTAAGAAACCTCAAAACACAACAGGAAATGAGGCAAAGGTTTTGTTTTGTTTCCCCTACTGCTGCTTATATAAAAGGGAAATCGTTATTGTTTATTGCTAAATCCATAACTCAGAAAAGATTTGATTTTCCCACCCCTCCCACACCCCTCCACAGTCCCGCACAGACCCCTCCACAGTCCCGCACAGACGCTTGTCTGGAGAAGCAGCACTGAACGTGGTGCAGGTCTAGGTCATGCCAGGTGTAAATAAAAGCAGAAGATCAATTGCTGGTTTAAGGGTGGGGTGGAAAAAAAAAGACAAAAACTTTTTTCCTGTGTCTCACTTGTATCTTGCCAGCAGCACTGCCATGGTTACTGTTGGGGGCTTTGGTTTTAACAGTTTTTGAGAGGGGGGTGTTTTCTTTTTGACTATC
>NW_010288913.1:128770-129606 GCF_000700745.2 Antrostomus carolinensis | reverse complement strand
CTGAACTGTTTCATAATGCTATCTGGCTTTTCTTTCCTCAAAGAGAGGAGACTTTCACCTAGAAAGTTTTGGAGAAGTTATTTTTGTTTTGCTTTTTTCTGCACATGCAACCTCCTCATGCTTCTCATCACCACCTTCCCATCCCAACAGCCTGATCATGAAATTGGGACATAAAATAACTGTGATGAAGTGTAGAGAGGCGAGAGCTTCTTAAAACTATGCAGTCATAGGAGGGAGAGCTGGAGAGTGTAGCAGGTTGCTGTATTACTGCACCCATTTCACATGCTGGATAACTGAACATCGATTCACAGAAGAAGTGAAAAGCACTATTGCCAAGTTCCCTTACTTCTTATCTGAGTGTGCCTGTGGTGGCAGCTATTGGGACAGTACCAGTAAATAACTACTGAAAAAAATACCCAAAAAGATGACCCGCATTTCTGCTTTTAACTTCTGGACCATGCATCAAAACTTCCCTGACTTCAGTGTTTAAAATTGGTGACAATTTCATTACTCTTATGGATTTCTTCAACTCTGAATCAAGGGTGTATACAAATTATTGAGGTTGCACTCCTGGTCCTGGGGACCAATCACAATGCTGGGCTAAGTTTGCAAAGCTTGAAGTATAAAATCTACTTACCACAACAATTTATGCCTAGAAACTACAGACATATCTGTTTTAAGAAATCCATGGAAATATTGCAGACAATGTTTTCCCAACTGCATTCAAATTGGCTATGAATCCACACTATTAACTAAGGCAATATTAGCATACAAGTAGCAGAGCATCTATTGGCTTTATTAGTCTGCCTGTGGCACGTATTCTCAAAGGACAGCAA
>NW_010288913.1:78195-128736 GCF_000700745.2 Antrostomus carolinensis | reverse complement strand
CCCATGAACACAATTAAGCACAAGCATTTGTAGACAAGGAACAGGAAAAAAACCCCAACACACCACACAGTGACCTTGTTTTTGAGGACAGAGTCCAAAGAAAGAGTATTAAAGATCCCAGGGCTGCATCACTTTGGTATTTCAGACAGAAGGTGCCATAAATAAGGTCCACAGGCCAGGATACATTAAGGAGGCATGAAGACAGTTTTCCCAGGGATAGAGACGGTAATCTCTGCTCAGCTGCAAAGGGCTGCAGCTGCTGAATAATTGCTTCAATACCAGTGGTTTCAGATCCTTCTTATCAGCCTGCCCTGTCCTGCCACAAGAGTGGGAGGTTAAGGTCCAGGGACAAATTTAGAGGGACAAAGAAATGATAAGTAGAAGGAAGAGGAAGGCCCCTGTTTGCTTCCCATTACACTTCCACTTTAGAGAGATAAGGATCCTTTTCGTCAGAGCAATAAGAGGGAAGTGGATTAGCTGTGTTGGCCAGGATTTTCCTTGTGGAGCCCAAGGGAGCGGGAAGCAGCAAGCTTGGGTTGTCTGACTTCCTCCCTGTGTCCAGCTAGCGCTGTGACATGAGTGATACCAACTGTCCTAGAGGTGAGCAAAGCCTCTGCCAAATGGGGATTCACCTCGGTGTAGCTGCTCCCTATTTAAGTTGAAAAAAGTCATTGTTTGTACCACTTTTGCCAGATAGGAGGTGAATTTTTTAGCAAGAAATAGCATATTATTAGCTGGGGTACAGCAGTGAGCTGATGCCACTCTGCAGCTTCCAGATAGCCATCAAGCAATGCCCAGCAGTTCGGCACACAGGAGTTCAACTGTGGCTGTTCCAGTCTGAAAGATGACATCTTAAGAGCATTAAAAATAAATAAACAGGGCCTCCCACCTAGCTTCACCCTCGGGAAAAGCCCCATGGCGGGGCACAGCAAGTATCTTAGAACAACAGTTTTTAGTGGTTATCCAGAGTTACACTCGATTTTGTCAGACAGTACAGCACAGTGATGATGTCACTTCTTAAATCAGAGCTTAGCATAATTCTTAGGTAACTTGGTAAGTCTCATTGAACTCACAGGAAATTAAGCAGATGATTATCTTATCAAAAGCACAAACAGCAATAACTTTCCCTTATCTCTCTATCAGCCTAGGATCTCAGAGCAATTTACAGAATTAGTAAGTCAAGACATGTAGCTAATCTCCAAGGGATGGTACTGTGCCCATTTTACAGGTAGGGAAACTGAGGCACGCAGTTTCCAGGCAAAGATAAGCACACTTTCCCATTACACTGTCAACAGACTCATCGAAACCATGGGGATGACTGTTGAAATGGGAGGATTTGTCTCACAAATGAAGGGAATGGACATGGCCCCAAAAGTCTGCATTAAGTTACAGATGAAAGCACAGAGCAGATGGGAAAAGACCTAAAAAGCACCAGATTCTCGGTGCAATGACAGGTTTGCCTCTTACAGGTACACACAGAGAAGGTCTCTTTCTTTACAAAGAAGTACATATATATGTTCTTCTCTGAAATTCATTCTTACATTGCACTGTTGACTTAGCAGCCCTCTGCAGCAAGGGAGGGGTGATGGATTCACATTAACGTGCATCCCGGGAAGCAAGCACATCCCCAGGGGAGCAGCATGATTCATTTTTAATGATACTTCCCTGAGTCTGTAGGCCCCATAAGCCAAGAATTACAAGCCTTGAAAGTCATCATCACTGACTGAGCTGTTGTTCGTGAAGGAGGGTTTCCAGCCCAAGTGGGAGTCGTTACAGCAGAGGGATCGTTTTAAACTAAGTGACAAGAATATATTAGGGGAAGGAAAATTACACTTTTCAACAACTGAAGAAACGAAAAAAACCCACTTCCTGCCAGAAATTCTGATTCAGAAACAAGACAAGAAGGCAAATTGCTTCCCCCTGTCTACACTGCATGGAGCAAACCTACACACGTAGGTCAGAGGCCTAGCAAGAGCCTGAGGCTAAACTAATTATTGTGATTTGCTCGTCTTTTGTAATTAATCTAGGAAAGGCTTAAGGCTGTTAGCAGCTTTAAAGAAGTAAATCTGAAGGACCAATTAATTAAAAACAGCAGTGCTTAATGAGGACCTTTTGGTTCTCTCATGTTGATTGTTATATTTGTTGAAAGTTAAGTTTCCGCTGTCTGTCAGATCTTGTCTGGTCTTGTAAAATAGATCTTCTTACTTGGTGCTTAACCACTTGACACTGGAACAAAAGCTTTCGATTACAAAGCAATTTGTGGGGATTATAATGGAATGAGCTACACCCACACTCCCTGATTTAACAATCAATTTGAAGCAATGTTCCATTCAACCAAAAAGCCTTAAGGACCCTGAAACTACAGTTTGGATCTTCTGGTTCCTCTTCTCCATGCTGGACCCCACAGACGTTAATCATGGAGGAAGGTTGAAGCCTGCCCCTCAAAACTTCTTTGAAAACAAAAGTATGGATGCACCTTTCCTTACTCAGTCTTGTCTTAAATTGGCAATTAAGCACCCATCTCTCTCCACATTCTCTGTGTAAGTGTAAATCCAGTGCAGACCATGAGAATCATGGCTTGTTTTAACCCAGAAGTTAAATTCAGCTGAGCATCACAGAAATACTGTCATGGCTTTATTTTTGTACACCTGACATCACATAGCCAATAGTTAAATCATGTCCTCAAAGCAAACATGCACCCCTGGGTCCTTTCTCTGATGTAAATGCAGTTGGGTGCCAGAGAAACAAGGAAGATGCCACAGAGGTCACCATCAGCATCCAAAAAGTGGCCAATTCTGTTTCTGCTACGCTCTTGGGCCTAGTATGTTGAGGATATCTTATGGAATTTATTCATACATATAGAAGAATGTTGATGCTTTAGTTTCTTTAATCAGGGGAACAAGAAATTTACTCTAAGAATATCCATTTTTAATTTCTGTTAAGCAAGTCCTAACAGCAGCTCTGCCATGGGGGGAAACCTGGACCAAAGTGTTACCTAAAGACCCTGAGCATCTTACAGAGAACAACAATATTACTCACCAAGCAAATGAGGCATCTGTCATTGGCAAAGACCAGGACCCTCTGCCTATTTGCTCTCTTTATATAAGATATGCAAAATGGTTTGTGCTGGAAAAGAGAGACTAGGAAAGGAGAAAAAAAAGTATCAAAGGAATAATGATCAGGTTACCAACTTAGCCTCAGAAACAGTCCTTTGTGAACAAAATTGGACTATTTTGCTTGGCAAGATAGTGGAAACATATCCATGCTATTCTCTTTCAAACACCTTCTCTGTCATCTGTCCCCACAGCTAGCATTTTTCACATACAGCAAATTAATTTTGCATTCTCAGCAGGCATCCCTTTTAGATATTTTGTATTCAGTTTTTATATCAGCAGATCTATTTTAAATATAAAGCTATGTGTTTTACAAAACATGAGTGCCAGTAACACAGAGGAAGAATGTGACATTTTTCTCCCCAGGATATTTTGACTGACACATGAAAAAGTCTATAATCTTACATAGGCTCAAGCTGCTCATGTTGACATCCAAATGTTTGGTGAAAAAGATCTTGATTGCCTTCCATGAAAGGTGTAGGCTTCCGATTTAGTCTCTCCATCCCAGGAAAAAACCTGACCCCAAGCTCTTTCTCAAGGTATTTTATTTTATCCACCTGTCACAAATGCAGCAGACAAGTTGTAGGTGAATAAGTGTGTCTTTCCACTACTTAACTGAGCCTCCACGCAATATCTTTTTTTATTTTCATCACATTCTCACACTACCAGCTGCTCATCTGAGCCTGTCCCAAAAGCCATCTCAACTCATTGCTCAGCTTAGTGGAAACACTTCCTAGCTTTTATAATTACCTGATCCTTAGCTCAACAGCCCCCATAAAAGCTCGACAGTTGTGATCCCTCACCATCCATGGAAATGTACTATCCTCCTGAAAAAAATCAGTCTCCTCCTGCAGAAAGGAAGCATCTGACTTCCATGGAAGTGAGAAAACCTTCTCCATCCTACATAACCATGGTGCTGCATCATCTGAACGTCATTCAACTTCAGAATCCTCCCAGGCAGCAGCATGCGATACAGTCTTCTTGGAGCCTGTTGCAAAGTTAGTCAAGATCCAAACAAGAGCCAGAGTAAAACTTTATTAATTTCTGGTATCCTTATGGTTCTGTACTTAAGTAAAAGCACTTCAACACCAAGACAAAAAACATCCCCTGAGGGTTTTCCCCCAAACACTACAGTGGAAATTCCATGAGCTTTGAGTCATTGTTTCAGACATTGTTTCAGCAGTGATTGGGAGAAGTGGGGCTAAATGGGAAATGGAGGCTGAATGGGAATTCACCCTCCAGCACCTGCAGAGCCTGGAAAACCTGCTGGAACTGAGTCTCACTGAGCAGAGACCCCAAAATCAGTATGAAGTGCTGTGATACTTAAACTTCCCTGGGTGGGACCTTCAGCTTGAAGTATTAAGAGAAGACAGCTTAGCCATTGGCTGGCTTCGGAGTTCTTATTGATTTTTTTTTTTTTTTTAATGAAAAGGACTGTAATGTTGCTTCAGCCTTTTCCCCCAGCCCAGCACTGCAGGTCTCTGCTCTGACCCATTTGGGCACCCATGGAGCCATCCTCACATCACAGCCATGCTTCAGTGGGGTGCCCAGAGCCACCTTGCTCCAGACCCCATGGCTTTGTCAGACCTCCCAGACAAGAACAAACACAACCTGCCACAGAGCAGATAAACTCACAGAGCTGGAGCCAACAATTCTGATCTGTTGATAGTAGTCTGAAGTAGACTGAATGCCTCCAGCACAATGCAAACAGTAGCCCTGCCCTGAATTTTAGCTTCACTTTCCAAGGGAGACCTGGGTTTTTTCAGCTCAGAGGTGTGAGGGGGGGTATGAGTTATTTAGCTGAGCGCTAAAAATTAAAGTCACTTTAAAATAATTTTCTTCTTGGCATAAGGTTTCCCAGAGCCCAGTTTCCAATAGGTCTCAGCCTGACGCTGTCAGCAGCTTTGCATACACACACACCAGCCCCAAACACCTGGGGAGAAGCATTTTAGACACCCGTGCCTGCTGAAGCCTGTCATGAGGGTAAGAGGGACTGCCTGTGATGTGCAGCACTGACCTTGGCATTACATCCCATGTGGATCCCCACTGCTGCGACCACCACCAGCCTGGACACAGCTGCAGACCTCCAAGGAACATTTCAAGAGGAAAATAATACTTGATACTTCAAGCTGAAGGTCCCACCCAGGGAAGTTAAAGCATCACAGCACTTCATACTGCTATCATTATTGTCTCCTCTTCCATTTTCTTGTAGCACAGGGAGAAAGCAGCATCTCCAGGCAGACATGGAGCCACAAAATTGGTTAGACACCTTATCCCCATTTATTTCACCTGTGTAACCAAGAGCATTTAGGACTACAGTAACACAAAATTCTGTTGATAGGAAATAACTGGGGCAGTTACGGCTAAGAGATGATCCCCTCCTTGCCAGCCAGGGCGAGCCTGTACTTGATGCTCTGGATTCTGCCTTTATTTACCTTTATAAGACCACAGGGCATCATGTTGCCCAGGAATATGATGAGGTTTTTCTCCATGTTAGAGGCCTGATACTCAGGTTATTACTTAATAACAGGCAGAGAGAGGAGGGCCCTATGGAGAAAGCCCTCTCCCCTTCAAAACCCAGCCTGGCCACACTGGTTTTTCTCCTCAACAGCTGTGCCAATGTTTTATATGTCCACACAGTGAACTGGATAATCAAATTTAAACTGTGTACAGACACTTCTGCAACTTCCCAAGTCTGAATGCAAGACAGACAGAAGGCTGGCAAGGCGAAAAATCACTCTGGCTAGATGGCTTAACAGCCCTGTCCACAGTGACTGGGAAGGGAACAAAAGATCCTGGCCCAGTAATATTAATTTCTTGTTTGTTTAGTTTAACTTGATAAAGACCATGACAGCATCTGGCTGCTTTTGAACAGAGGGGTCAGAAGTGCATATTTGATTAGTTTCATTTTATCTCTCCAGATCTGGACCTCAGCAACTCTCTAGGATGTGGATTTTTGCATATTCACTTCAGAATATTCCAAATATTTGCATATTCCTACTGGGAACAAGGGAATCCAGTGGTGACTGGAAGCACTGATCTGAAGACTCCCTGCAAATCATAAAGCAGATAAAAAAGTGTGTCTAATACAGGTTCTTCCCATAATTCAAAGTATATAAAAATCTAATTTAGATGTTCCTTTTCTGAATATCTTACGTTTTCTGTCTTACACGGGACAAGAACACTTGCCTGGAAGCAATCAGAAGATGCTTGATAACTTGTTTGCAGCTATGTCACTAGTGACCTATCAGTCTCCTTACATATGAAGATAGATGTCAAGGCTGAGCTATTGTGTATTCTTGAGATACAAAAGAGAATACTTTGAAAAGTAGTCCCAGAGCTCTCCACTCATAGCCATGAGATGAAGCACAATAAGACATCTGAAAAGCTGTGGCAGTTGTTTTATGTCTGATATGTGTTTTTGTGAATAGCAGCTTCAGTAATTTATGTTTCCAGTTGAAAAGCTTTTTGTAGCCTTAATACACACAGCGGTTAACCCTTCTACTCCTCAGTTCAGGAATCTGTGTAAGTCACTGAAGACAAATAACACTATCATTGGCTCCATCTCCAATTCCTTTTCACAACTACACACTAACATACTTCATTTTCCATGCACGTAGACTAGCTGTATCCCTGAAACACAGAAGATACCCCAAAAGAGGTATCCTGAAGTAGCAACACTTGACTTTCTCTACCTTTCTGCAGCCTACCCCTCCCTCAACATCCTCCATTTTATTCCTTTGAGGGTCCCTCCTCTCCTTCCCCAGAAATCTTTTACCTCTGCTGCCTGTACAAACTCTGCCATCCAACCCTTCCTGCAAACTTTTCATGAGGGATCCATTCTCTAAAGATTGATTCAACACAATTTTAGCCTTTCATGGGAAATACAGGTTTTGTAGAATAACCTCTATAAATCATTCCTAGGTACAAAGAAATCTAAATTGTTCCCAACAACAACTAGCACTTTTTTAGCTGGTGGGATCTTAACAGGAATATTTGCATCAGCTTTACATGTGCATGCACATGCATAAAATGTAAGAGATGATTAAGAGAACAATATTATACAAACAAGAACAGAGTGAATAATTCCTTATCACAATACCAGTAGTACAAGAATATTTAGTCTTATATGCTGATAAACAGGAAAAACACCCTTGCCTTGTAAAGGATTCTATCTTTTTTGCCTACGTGCCTCTCTTCACACTCTGCCTGCATTGGCCTGTGACCTCCTCTGTAGGCATGACATGGTCACCAAAACCTTCACAGGTGGCTAATGCCAGGACACAAGATGCACTAGAGTTGGTGGGAAAAAGTGATATGGTAACAAGTTTGTCTGATGTCTGCAGCTGCCTCTGTTGCATCGTGCTGCCACTGCATGTCACTGTTAAGACAGAATGGCAACGAATGACACGGATTTTAGGGAAGACTATAACATTCCACTGGAGGTGGACCCCACAATCCCCAAGAGCTTCCCCTGTTTGTACCTTAGCCCCATTCTCCTAATGGAAGTGCAAGATTGAAGACCTGAGGCCTCATTAGCATTTGCACTAAACTGAAAGCAGCGACAACATGAAAACACATGCTTGGAAGAGACAAATGTGGGGAAATAGATATGGGGAAAAGGATGCCAGACAGAAGGGCAAAGAGCAATGGCTAAAGAAGATCACTTGGAAGCAGAGTTGAGACTAAATTATGACCTCTGCCAGTGTCTATCAATGAAGTCCTTCTGAATTTCACAGAGAAACAGAACTTGTTACATTCCTAACAACAAAAATCTGTTTGCTCAAAACTAATAGGAGCTCAATAGGGATCAGTTCTGGCTAGACCTTGCTGGTATGTTGGCAGCCCATCAGAAGAACAACTCTCTCAACAGCACTGTAATAGCACAACCTAAAAAAAGCATTATCAGAATTGTCCCTCTCTGCTCCTGCCCTTGCAGCCACAGGAGAACCTTTGCTCAAGTGCAGGTCCTAGACCATCCTGTGGTTAGCCTTTCTTGTTGTCCTCATTTCTAATTTATGAGATGTGGGAGACTCATTTGAGATTAAACAAAGGGCTAAAGATTAGGTGCTCTGTAATTTAGTACTTCCTTTGCCTGCTTTATGTTTAGCAGATTTTGGCAGAGAAAAGGAATAACAGCAGCCAAGATGGGCTCTTTCTGTGAATCCACACAACCTAACCAGAAACAAGAGCATGTCACTTGACCCTAGTTAGCAAGCCTAACTTTTATCCAGGGTCCCCTTCCAAACACTGTATTTGCATTCATTTTGCCATCAAGCCATGTGGTTGTTTAAATAGACTCATGGAAAACACATTAAAAAATAAACCATAGAGCAGATCCAGATGTTTTTAAATGTTAAACTTAGTGCCTCACACTCTTCCCTCCTCATCCAGCTTTAAAAAAAATCCTAAAAAACTCAAAAGCATTCCTGAACTGGTTTGTAATGAGCCATTACTTCATACTAAAACTTATACCTTAACACAGACTCAAATAATCAATCTTTTAGCCATAAACACAGTTAACAAAATACTTTGAAGGTTTGGATCAACTTCATGAAAGGATAAAAATTCTTTGTTCTCTTTCTTATTTTAAATAAGACTCTTGTTTCCAATAAAAGTAAGTTTTCATATTGAAAATATACACACAGAGGCAAGATGATATCCCTGAGTACCAAGCTCAAGATGATGCAGTAGGCAAGGGAGGCTTGTAGGAAAGGAGACAAAGGCACTTCTCACCTGATTTTCAAGGTGTTACACACAAGGCAGGAGAAATCAAGCTCAACAGCACTGCCTTGCTCAAACCATGCAGTAAGCACGAGTGCACTTGTCCCTCATGAGCTTCATTAGCTCTCACCATCACCCATCTTATCTATAGGCACAGTTGGGAGCTAGAGGGCCAAAGGGTACCACAAGCACTGCTCTTATTTGAAATCCCTGATGACCTTTATCTCCCATGCAGATCTGCATTTCTTGAAACCCTTCTGGTTTTGAGAGCCTCACAGTTTCAAAAAATCAGTGCCTCCCTTACTAGACCAGTATCCACTGCAACAGACAACCCTCAGTCACTTCAAATCAAGCAAAATTCCATGGCCCAAAAAACAGCCAAGAATCTGCCAATAGAGCCATCTGCCCTGCCAGGCAGCTGGGGAACCTACACACACCACAAACTCGCATGCTTTCCTCATGACTTCTGCAGAAATATTCACATGCTTCAGTTCTTTGAAAGAGAAGATGCAAAGAGCTTAACTACCAGCAGGACCAAGCCCTGCTGTAATACTGTGAAAATCAGAAGGAGGAAAGCAAACCTTTGCTAGTTCCACACAGTGCTGGAGTCAGCTGCTATTTGCATGTTACTCCTTCTCTCACTCCTAAGTTTCATTTCTTGCAAAGATTTTTAACCTGATCTTGTTCCCTTGGGTTGGCCAGGAACCTCCTCTACTCCGTCTCCATACCACAAGTTAGACTCATAGTTAAATAACTGCCAGGCCAGAATCAGTTACATCATTTTTCCCCCTTCTTTTCCAGGTATTCTCTAATAGTTCCCAAGCTTTCCCCCTATAATATAGCTTCCTATGACTTTCAGACAGTCTGAGAAACAAAGGAGATCACAATTTATTTTTTATAATCCTAGACACAGTAATTGAAACCTTACATCCCTGAACAGTAGTTGAGGTTTATTCACTGGATGAATATGTCAGGTGCACTGATATAGCCAGTCTTATGTCGAGCCATAAGAAGCTTTATTGGGAAAGACATTAAGACTAGGTCACCAGGATGAGGCAATTGAGGCAGGTGATGGCCATCCTCCATGTTCTTCAGGCCCAGTTTTCAGGCTCACTTATGCACAAATACCAAGAATGAACTAGTGAACAAGCATGCTCAGGTGCTTTTGAGAATCTCCTTAAGATACTCATCACCAGCTATAAGCGTTTCACTACCTTTGAAGCCTTGACCCACAAGCTCTTCTTTACATATGGAGCACAGAAACCCCTTAAGCCACCCAAACTTCCTAGACAAGATGTTTCTAATCAATCAATGGCCTTGCTTCAAAATCATCCACTGAGCTACATTAAGATCTAGACTGACAGTAGCTTTTATTCTTTAAAAAGAAAAGGAAAAAACTATGTTTTCCCAGTAAAACTTGCATCAAAACCGTCATTAAAGTGTTCCTAATATCACAAGTCTGGCCATGTCTGTGTATCGTCTCTGCATCTCCTCTCCTTTCCCCCCGCCAACCCATTCAGAAGTGGTGCTTTATCCAGACCAGTTTGTGGCCAGTGTAAATCTTAAATGCATCAGTGAAGATTTCCCCAGTAAGTTTTACTTAACAGAAAACAAGTGTCTCTGCCCACCTGCCAAAGCATTTCTTCCGGATTTGGGCCTTTGAGGTTTATCTTAACTACATGTTGCAGATCAGCTTTAAAATCAGCTCCAAAACATTTGGAAATTACTACAGTCCACTAGCTCTGTAATTATAAAAAGCTGAAATTACTTTGAAGCTTCACTTAGAGAAGACTAATGCTGCAATTACTCAACAGAGCCATTTGCAACCTGATTATCGATGAGGGTTGCACGTTCATACCTGTGCATAAGCCCAAACCACTGAAGGGCTGGTCACTATGAACTACACACCTCCAGGCATCTCTCGTTAATATGCTGCCCGTAAAACAATCTTCTATAAACTAAGAAAATAATATATGACATGCTGCTTTAATTGTTAGTTATAGTTTCATTGTAAAGCAGCATATATAGGAGGGCACTGTGAAAAGTTGGTATGTTTTATAGAGGAGGCCAACAAATTATGGCTCAGCTGTATGGAAATGATTAGCACGTGTGTATCAGTACAAAGCAGCAAAGTTTAGAAACCATGATCTCAGCTTTTGGCAGAAAAAACAGCCTGAGAGGTCTGAAGTTTTCCTGGGCAATAAATCCAGTGATTACTGAGATTATAGTAACTTAAATTAACTCCTATTATTTTTTTGTAGCAGCATAAACAACCCTACTCAGATCTTGCCCAATCAGGCAGAAGTCTTAAAGGTATTGCTTGTTGTGGACAGGAAAGATGAGTCACATAGTAAGACCTGACTCTACAACCCATACTACATGAGTAGACCCTCTGAGCAACCTGATCTAGTTGAAGATGTCAGTGCTTACTGTGGGGGTGGGGAGGTTGGACTAGATGACACCTTTAAAGGTCCATTCCAACCCAAACCATTCTGTGATTCTATACATGCCAAGTAATCAAAAACTGCCAAATTTTAGAAGTGTTTGTGATGAGAATAACTTCTTTGTTAAAAGTCTATTTGTCATTAAAATTGGCAACTTTTCTATCCAAAATTTTTTTTAAATGTGTATAAACACACAAAAGTAAATTCACTCTGCCAGTAGAGAAAAACCTTTCAGCAATTTATTGACAAACAAATATTTTTTGCCAGACATTCTAGCAAAGTTAAAATACAGTTCAAAATAATTCCTATGTAAAAACAGTAGTTTGGTTTTGGGGGTTTGGTTTGGGTTTTTTGGGGGGGTTGTTGGTGGTGGTTTTTTTAACCATTGGACTCATTTTGCCATCGCAAACATCCCTCAACTGACACCTATAAACTCCTTCAGCTCGGAAGAGGGCACAGGCAGACGTTACTGTGTGCCTTCAACTAGACACTGCTTAAGAAAAAATAAAAGACAGTACTTCCTCCCTGGGTAATACTGCCACTTTCACTTAATTAAAATCTTTTAATAGACATTTTCCTCCCTCACACCTCCCTGTTAGCAGACGTCTTATTCAGAGTAGGAAGATTAACAACATTTTAGTTACTTTGATGTAACCCAGAACAAATTAAAAATTAAATGAATCTAGTTAGTCACTTCTAGAGTACAATGCCTTTTGTGTTACATTACTAGTTACTATTTTTTTTTCTTGTAGCCTGACACTCAAGCTAGAAAGCAACTGGATATTTGTATGTTTTACAGCATTCAGATCTTCTGCATTAGTGTAACCCTGTCTTAAAGCTTTGAATCAAAATCATGAAGTCTAAGGTATTTGAGGAGGGGGAATAATGTCTGTCTATTCTACATAGTTATGCAAAGTTGTTGAGATCTCTGCTTTACAGCTCTGTTTATCCCAGAGGCTTATTTCAAAGCCATGCCCTGTTGTTTGGTACCTTGACTTTGAACCAGAACTGATAGTCCATCACAGCAAATGCAAACTCAGCCTGTCAGCAGTAGGGAAACCACTCAGATGTGTCACTAAAACAGATTGCCAGATTAATAGAGGTTTGAAAAATTAACATTTTTTAGAAGATCTTGTGTGTGGAAATTGCTGAAAAGGATGGAAACAAGAAAGGATATGAGAATAAAACAAAACCAAACAAACTTTGTTTACTTGCCTTTAAAAAAACAAACAAACAAAAAAACAAACACCAAACCACAGCACAAATTTGGATAGTCTTCTTGTTTTCCAGTAAGCTTTCAGAGATGTTCCTTGTTTTACCCCACCTTTTGACACTGTCTGTGCATTTCACCATCAGTCACAAAACAATTGCATGTTGAGAAAGTTTATTTTACACTTAAAAAAAAAAAAAGGATGACTCTGTGGGCTTGAGCCATTTTAAATCCATCCTTATCAAAGGTTAGAACCCACAACCAGACCTTACCCTTGCCCTGACTCACAGGAACTTATTTACTGTCAAGTTAAATCAGATCCCCACATCCATCTCGTGGCAGACCCTGCTCCTGACCTGGCGTGGCAGGACAGGTCTCAGAGGAAGAGCCGGGGCTCTGTTGGGGCAGAGGGAAAGGCAGCCTGCTCTTGCCAAGATTGCAGATCCAAAATCATTCAAGCTGCTCCAAATCTGAATAGCCTAAAATGCAGAGCCAGAGCATGATGCCTTAAGAAAGGGACCAGCTGGAGGTCCTGGTCCAATCCCCCCCTGCTCAGAGCAGCTCTGATTAGATCAGGTGGCTTGGGATAGTGTCCAGGCGAGTTCTGAGCACCCTCAAGGATGGAGATCCTCCATCCCCTCTAGGCCTGGGTTCCAGTGTTTGAACACCCTCATGGGAGAAAAAAAAAAAAATAACAAAATAGCAGCAAGTTTAATATCATAAGGTCAGGAAAGGGATTTAATTGTTAATTTTTTATCAAATGTGCAATCTGAGGAAGCAAAGGTGTTACTGCATTGCTGCCTGAACCCCTTGACCTCTGCTGAACAGGGCTGCCAAGAACACATGCATGAGGGAGGAAGAGAAACTGTTTGGAGAACATCTTTGCTTGCTGCCCATTTGGTTGCTGAAGGGTAGGTTGTTCTTCTCCCTTCCCCTAGAAGCAAGCTGTTGTTTCACTCCTCCGATAAAGCTGTTGGTATGGTGAATCCAGCATCGAGATACAGAGAGTTCAACAGTGCAACAGTTCAGAGCGAGCTGCGAAGCACGTCCATCAGCAGAGACGGCTCGTGCAGGAGTGACTGCTCAACCCGTTTCTATCAAAAATGTTCACAAGAGCTGCTCCCTCTCCACATGGGTATGTGGATGCTGCTTTCCTCCCCAGACAGAAGTGTTTTCCTCCTGATAGCTCAGAGCAGAGGATAAAACTTGTGAGGAGGAACTGCAGCTATTCCTGTTAACAGGCTTCTTACTCTAAGTTGAACCACTCAGTTCCTCTCTGGATACTTTATCTGGTCCTAGCACTCGGGGAAATTGGTTCCTTCCTTTTGTCCTCCCATTTTGAACAGAAAAACTAAGTACCAAGGGGAAGTACCTCCCCAGCAGCAAACAGCCACAGCAGCCTGAACCAAGCCCCCAGGTTTATGCCCTATTTCTTAGAGAAATCAAATTTATGGGCTCAGCAGGCACCTGTGTGCCCTTGTCTGCCTCTCTCTGCCCCCAGACAGGATGCCCAAGCATGGTAGACACCCATCCCCAGCTCCAACAGGCCCCGCAACACTGCAAGTTATCTCCCACCCCTTCTCACATCCACAGCCTCCTGGTGTTTTCTTCATCTCTCTGCAGAGCTGCTGCCCTTCACCAAGGCCGTGAAGCTGCACCTCTGCCACCACATTTTCTCATCTCTATATAAAGGCACAATCTCCCCCTCCCTCCCAAAGGTAACCATGAGACTACAGTAATGCTTGAAAATGAAAAAGCCTATAAAAGTTACAATAATTAAAATTCCGTTTTAATTCCTCTGCACAGGGGAGGGAGAAGAGGTCTCCAGCACATGTTTTCCCAATTCCAACAACAGTTCATGTATTGTGTTATAAAATTTTTCAGTGCCATTTATTTTTATTCAGCCTGTGAAATACTTTGGGGAAGGCCTCCTCATAAATGGTCCATAAAGTTTGACAGGAACTAAACCTCCCACTGTTTTTGTGACCGATATAAAAAAGAACCAACTTAGTTGGCACCCTTAATGCATGTTTTATGGGAAAAGGAAGACTGTCCCTCTGTACAAGCAGCTGATTCCTGAGCAGACCAAGTTCAGTCCTGTAAGCATCTTTTGTGGCCTTTTATGAGGTAAAGCTTTCCTTATAAAGTTCTGGCCTCACCACAAATCCACTTCCCTCTGGGCTCATCCATTAATAAGCACTTTCATTAAAATTCCACCTTTCTTAGAGAAACAACCAAGCTAATTTAACAGGAAATTTACTTTCTCCATCACCCTCCTGTCTTTGACTGGAGCAACACAAGCCAGCGTTGGCCAGAGACACCCTGCCCATTAGTATGTCTCCTTCATGCATCTGTTTGCAAAAGCCACACAGTTCCTTGCACTGTTTGAAGGAAGAGGAAGCGGGAAAGTCTCAGGACAGTCACTTTGAAGATACAGTTGCTTTCAGAGAAACACCCAGAAGTGATTAACCCATTACATCTTCTGCTACCACCAACCTTCAAGGAAGCATGGCACAGCCTTGGAAAAACACAGAAATAATAATGGATCTCAAAAGGACAGGGACCAAATAGGAAGGGTTACTGGCCCAGTCGAACATACAGAAGGTGGACAGCAAAAGGAGACATGGACCATATTTCAGAAAGTAAATTTCATCAGCATGCCAATACTTGATGAGCAGAGAAGGAGACTGAGTTCATCAAATACATTATCTACATCCTGTATTACCAGCAAACTTTTAAGAATTAAGTATTTTTTTGCCTTTATTGTAAAAATCCATTTTATTCGCTTTTGGCTTCCAAGACAAGCTTTCAGGTGGAAGTCTGTACATAATACCACTGCATTTAGAAATGAGAAACCAGCAACGATAGAGACTCCATCTGTCCATAAAAAACCTCATAGCATAAAAGTTCCATATGAATTTATTTTGCATTCTAGTGACGTATCTCTCTGCATTTCACAATAAAATGTCCAGGGAAAATGACAGGTTTATTTTTAGCCTTTCTTCAATCTTTGCAGAATATGGCAGCAGATTGCAACCTATCATGAGTATCCCAAACTAGGCTGAGATATGCTGCTGAAAAAGAATGGGTATGAATTGACTGTCATACTGCAAAGATATGGAGATGTTCTTAACAACCAGCCCCACTCCAGCTATAAGAAATTTGATCATATGCATTTCATTCTCATTGTCACATATAAGTGGGAGATACATTTGTCACTGGATAATACATTCAGAATTAACAAGAAGAACTTGTCAGGTTTTGGCTGCAACCACTGAAGCTAAAGCCTAGAGCGAAATAAACTGTCAGATCAGAGCTTTGTTAAAAGGATTAAACCCATTCTTAAGGGTGGAGCTGTGGAAAAGCTTTTAAGCTTTATACTTACACCTGAAAGGTTTTAAACCTGGATTCTAACAAAGACTGACACGAAACAAATAATTTAAAAAACAACAGCTAATCTGACCTTGCTGGCAGGACCATCTCCTGAATCAGCTGTGCTGTGAGCCCTGTGCTGAGCAAACGCTGCTGAGAAACCCTGGACCTGTCAGGCGGTCACTAATTATTGGCCACATTTTTTGGCATCTGCTCAAGTTGCTGTAGAATCAGTAACTGTTTTGTAAGTTAGTCTCATTACAAACCTACTACAGTAATTGATTTGCACAGTGGTCATGTGGCAACTCATAAAACTTTGCACAGGGTTCCCAATTCTGCAAATATTTCCTCCTGCACTTCAGAGGAACAAAGCACCCTCTGGAAGTCAGCGAGTTCAGCCGCATTCCCAGCCTGCAAGCAAGCATGAGGAGGATCAGACCATTGCATTGCAGCCTTTATACAGCAGGAAAAAAAATGTTTTCCTACAGTCAATTAATTACAAAATTGCACCCCATGATACCCTTGTGAATGAAGTAGGTGTTACTGTACCACTCATTTTGCAGTTAGGGAAGCAGAGCTATGACTCAGGGGAGCAGCAAGCTGCTCAAGGTCACACAGTAGCTCAGTCATAAATAGCACCCAGGTGCCCTGCTCTTGCCCAACTCTGAGCTTTCTCACACTGCTTTGACAGTCTTTTGGGACCTTGACTTCAGCTGCAAAAAGATTTTAAACCCAGCGTCTGGCCTGTCCTGCATCTGCTTCACCCACCCCATTCTTGTGGTGTCCCCATGGTCCATCACCTTCCATCCACCTCTTGGTCCTCAGTTGGTTGAGCCAGACACAGGCATCCCCTGACTGGCACTGAGGTTAAGAAACACATAGTAATGGGCACTGGGCAAGATGAAACAAGCTGCAGAGCAGTGCAAGCAGGGCAACGCACAGCAAATAACACTAACTCTGCTGCAGGGAGGCTGACAGACACCACAGCAGCCCATGCTCATGGGTGGCTGCTGCTTCCTGGGAAGAGGCTGTCAGGGTCCCCTCACATGAATCCAGAAAAGGTGCATCAGGAGGGGCATCTGGAAGCAAACAAGCTGAGGAGGTACCTGCGAGTCAAAACATCCTTCTACAGTTCTAACAAAACACCTCCTACCAAAGAGGCCACAAACCCAGCTGTCAGATGAAAGACTCCACTATCACATGTGATGTGGAAGTAAAAGCTTCATAGCACATTGGTAACCTATGAGCCCATCTGTATCATCCATCAAAAACCCACAAAGTTGGGCCATTCAAACATCTTGCAAAACCCAGGCACTTAGTTAAAGTTTTTCAGCTAGTGGAGGGTCAGCTTTTCCTCACCTATTTGGCCTCAAGGCAAGATTTCTGGGCTCTGCAGTTATGGGAGCCTGACAGAGTTGAGCTTTACAGGACAGGACCCTAAGGAAGAAGAAAGCACCAGCTGCCGACTGGCTTTGCAGAGGCTACAATCCAAGGACAAAGTAGAGCTGGAACAATTCTGCATCACACAAGTAATTTCTTTTTTTAGAAGTGCTGCAAAATGAATCCTGGAAAGATTAAAGTTTAGGGATTCAGAGAGACACCAGACAGTACAGTATCAGTGGTCTGGGATCATGAGAGCTGAAGTTTAATCTCATTATGATGTTGCTATAGTCATCTAGGAATATGAACAAGTCTCTTAAGTTCTCCATGTGTCTCTGCCACCTGGTAGGGTATGTCTCTGTTGACTTCATCTGTCCAGGTTGTCAAGTCATCAGAGCACAGCCTGTTCCTCAGCAACGCAACACCCACCACAGCCATAAAGCCCATAGTAGCCTCTGACAAGAATTTCATCTTTAATGCTGGTCTTTATGTAGCTTAGACATTGCTAAATCTTATTAAGAAATATGTTTGCTTTTTTAAAGCAAGGAATCCTTCTTTCATATTTGAAGCCGATTTTGGTCCAAAAGAGGCTCATTTGCCCCACGTGGGAGGAAAGGCACTGGGTCATCACACCTCTTCCAGTGATCAGACCAGGCTATGAATCATCAAGCCCTCCCAACACCTTTAATAATGTTGCACCACAACTGTGCCGTATCACTTCTTATGTAAAGCTGGGCTGTTACCCCTCCTGCTTTTTACACCAACCTACTTGAGGGCTAGAGGGATGGTGTGCTTTTTTTAATATTTGAACTCAATTGTGATAAGTACTGTACACTCACTGAAATATCAATATACCCTGGTGACCATCCCTGCCGGGTAATTAGGTTTGTTGTTTCCACAAGAATGAAAGCAAATAAAATAAAAAAAAGTGTAATTATGGTTTGGAGGGCACTGGTCTCAATTTTTCTGTTCTCAAAAGTCCTCTAGGGAAACAAAGAATGAGAGCTACTTATTGATTTCATCCTCCTGATGCTCACACACAAGACTGGCTGGCAAACAGGACCCCTTGCTAGAAATCACCACTGTCCTCAGCTCCCCCGGGAAACAGGGAGGGGGAGCAGAAGCAAAGGCACTTGAGTTTAAAAGGGAAAAAAATAGAGAAGAAAAAAAAAAAAAGAAAGAGGGCAACAGTTTCAGTTTTCATTATAAGCACTGTTATATCAACAATGGCTGGGGAACAAAGGAAGCCATTTCCACTAGTTCCTGCTTCAATTAGTTATTTGAACTAGTGAAGATTGTGCCACTTTATCTCCCCCTTGTAACATAATCATTGTATTTTACATCTCATGAGAAAAAAGGCCTGCCAGAGGACATTATCTGGCTCTGGGTCATACATCACAGGAGATAACATCGTTATTCATGTCAAAAGGGATGATCAAGGTCTTCCTGTTTTATCAGCGATTAGCCAGGAAAGAAAAGCTGCTGCTGCTGCTGCTCTTGGCAGGTAGCCAGGCGCGTATGAGTATTACCATGGCAGGGCAGCCTCATTGCTCACCCGGCGGCTGTGCAGGGCCTTAGAGCCGCTCAGACACAGCTCTTCCAGAACCCTTCATATCCTGGCTGATGGGGGAGGCTCTGAGCTTTCATTAGCCAGCGGCAGCAGGAGATGGTCTCTTCAAGGAGAGGGTCTGATCCTGCTCCCACCTGCCATGCCTGTGCTCTGGCACACACCGTCTGCCTCCTTGGAGTCAAGGCAGAGGGAAGCTGGTAGCCAAGGCAGCCTCTTAGCAACTTAGGATGGTCTGGGAGGCACCAAAGTCACCTCTCTTCATCCCCAAATGCCCTCACCTTAGCCACTGCCATCTCATTTTCCTTCCATCCACTTCTCATTCTCCACCCCCAATGGCATTGCATTAAACCTGAGGCAGAGCTCAGCCTCTAGCTTTGTCACTCACTGAATTATTCCACTTCCGAAGCATCTTCCCTTGAGCACCAAGCTCTTCACTCCTGAATGCTTAGCATATTCCCAATTTAAACATCTCGAGCAGCTTACCTACTATCCGAGAGCAACAGTAAAACCTACCCACCTTATCTCAGCTACAAGCCCAAAGGGAGTTAGAATTCAGTGCCTCATGCCTCCAACACCAACAAAAAGAAAAACATTGCTATTTGAAAAGTGTACCATGTTGAACTACAGAGGTACATTCCACAGTGTCTTCCTGAAGTGACTTAGCTTTATGTGCCTGATGTAGGGGTCACTGAACTAAGAAAGCCTTTCCACTCACTCACTGAGCTCCAGCACCCTTTGGCATGAAAACACGGTCATGGAAATTGAGTGCTTCAAATTCACCAGGCAAGACTCATCTGAACAGGCTTTTACTGTCTTCTCTCACCAGTGACAATAGAAAAGTCCATTCACCATTAGTATTGTTGTAAAGCAAAACACATAGAAGATCCTGTACGTGAGCTGGATAACTCATTTAAGACCAAATCTGTACAAGCTTTGAATGTTACCAAAATGCAAAAATCAGCAGTGTGATTAACAAGCACAAAAGCACATAAGGGATACATAACCTCCCACTTCAGGGGAAAAAAACTTCCTTCAAGTGCACATTTTGGATAGATCCATTGTGTGGGTTTTATACCTCTCCCCAGATCATCTATCACTGGCCAGAGATGAGGAAAGACAGATAGGAATTGCTGCAGTAAATCATTCCAATAGTTATTCCAACAATTTCAACAACAGTTACTCCAGCTCAGAGCCTAACACACAATTATGCTGCTGCAACAACCAGCCTGAAACTGGAAGGGTGTTAATAGCAAAAATAAAGTGTGAACCAAAACTTATTAAACCTTGTGATACATTAAGAATAATAATAAAAGAAATCTGAGACCAAATGCCATTTCCCTTCAAAGGGAGGTAAAATTAAAAGTGACTCAGCAACTATGAGTCAAGACAGGAAACTTGTCACGGAGCCAGTGATTGTAGCTGCAGTGGAAAAGGGCACGAGGGCTCTGAACTGCTGTTGCTGGTGTCTTCATCATCACTAACGCTGCCAAACACGACGCGTGACCTGTCTGCAGAGCCACACAGGACAAGCTCACCATGAAGAACTCGAGAAAGTCAGATGTTCCTCCAGATGAGTTATGAAAAGGAAACATAACTGCTCAAACAGACCACAAAAATAAGTCAGGTTAAGCCAGCACAGCTGGGGCTCTTGCAGGTCACACAGTTTGACAGAGAAACAGCAAAGGTTTGGGGCAGAGCTCTTTCAGAAGGGGTTACATGGGAAGGTTGGGCAATGACCCCTTCCTGTCTCAGATGCTGATCTCAAAGCAGTGCTTTCCTCCTGCCCCACAACAAGGCTGAGGAGATGATATAAAGAAACTGTCCCAAAATGGTAGGCAAAGGGTACCCTGAGCCTTCCAGTCCTTTTGAGTCTGGACACAAAAGGACTTTAACTGCAGGACATCTTGTCTGACCCACTGACAGCTGAATCATCCCAGCTCTCTTTCAGCAGAGCCATGGCTTGGGACTGCCACAAAGCTCATGAAACCAGAGCTGGGAGCAGCACCCAGGCACCCAGTGCATCTTGGGGTACCCAGTGCAGCTCAGACACAGACCCTCCTCCAGTGCCCCTTCCTGCTCCCCACAGCACCGAGTGCAGGAGGTCCTGAGTGCCTCTGCATCTTGGGGGCACTCCACACATAGGACCTGGGCACATCTCCACTGGAGCTTTGCTCAGCCCTCAGCTGATGTCCAAGCTGCTCATCAGGCAAATCATGGGAAGCTGAGCTGTACAGGGGGAAGCCCCCTCCAGTGTCAGTCATCAGGACTAACTCAAGCTGACAGTTGGGCTTCCACCCACAGACTTCCTCGGCAAAATATTCAGTCCTTATGATCTCCATTAACTAGAAATCATGGGATCCAAGCTGGGGAAGGCTGGCACGTAAACTCATGAGTGGTTAGCAAACCCTATACTGCTCTTTTGGAGAAAGAGCCAGGAGATCACTGTCTAGATAGAAGAATTCATAAAGTTTTACTACAGAGTTCATATAAGCCCTGCAACCTTAAATAAAGCACTTGTAATTACAGAGGATTATTATTTTTTAAATCAAACGTTTCAAGTACCAGGTATATAAATACACAGTTGCACAAGCTGCCAAAAAGGAATCAAGTAAAATATGTAACTCTCCCAGTAATTAACATTCATTAGGGGTAATTTGCATGTGATCACTCATCAGATCTAGAAATGCCAACCCTGAAGAACTGCCCAGTTTGTCCTTGGGCATACTATCCTTGCTCATATCCTGTTAAACCTTATATCCAAAGACCTCAGAACCCCAGCAGGAAGGCAAGGTACCTGCCGCCACAGGAGGATTCTTATCAAGCACGTAGCTACCTCCTTTCAGAGCACAGCAGTAGAAGCTACAAAGCAAAACCCATATCTGAGCTCTATTAATTAGCTGATATATCACAAGTGTATTCCAATCTTTTTTCTTCAAAGGTGGTCCAGATCATCCCTCTGGTAGAGTCTTCCCCAGAAGCAAAGCCTCTCTTGCAGGATTTCTGTGCTGCCCCTCGAGCAGTTTCCCACATCCCTCAGCCCTGCACGTCCCATCAGGAGCACCACTGCCTGCAAAGCTCCAGCCCTGTGGATGGGGCCCACAGCCCCCAGTTAACTAGTTCAGCATGACTGCTGGGATCTCTCTGGGAGGGAAGCCAGAAGCACTGGGCTGGATCCAACCTGGCAGGACCAGCCCGAGCACAGACCAGCCCCTGATCTGAGCTGGAAAGGTCTGTCACAGATAACTATTTCTACAACTGCCCTAGAAGAGATTTTTGGGGTTGTATAATGGATATTCAAATACCAGGGAGATGAAATCCATCTGCAAGGGTTTCTCATGGAAGAACTGTGCACTATAGAAACTGTACATACTGCTCCTAGCCAAAAGTGTTATTTTGCATAGGCTGCACCACATGGATATTTTTATTACTACACTTCATAAAATATTTCTGAAGTTTCCTGGAAGATACTGTTTCACATGCCACCAACAAACACAAAGCTTGCTCCAACCAACTCCTGACATATACGCAGAGGAGGAGGGGGAAGACAAAAAAAAAAGTCACCCATCACCTGAAGTCTTTTCAAAAGCCTTATCTTCCACACATTGCAGAGATAAGAGCCATGACTTGCGATGGATGGGGCCATCACCACAGTTCCACTCATGCAGAGTTTTCCCAGAAAACCACACACTCACTCCATCAGGGGGTTTTCTTGGATCTCACAACCTGTGTAGGATGGTTTCCCACACAAGCTTCCAGATAAACGCTGCCAACAACACAGTCCCTACTGCTACCCAATAACCCCCATCTATAGTTATTCTATCACTGCTGTAGCCGAAGGGGAACCAGAAGGGGCTCTTGAAGTGGAAAACACCATACATGAGTGTGCTGATCAAGGCCTTCATGGGTAATCAACCCCCTCTGCCCACACACCTCCTCACCCTGTGATTTTCAATTCTAGTCCTGCAAGAGTTGTAAATCAACAGAAGAGATCCCCAATATCTGACCTCCCATCCCTTTGTTCGGCCCAGGCTGCTTACATGGACATTGCTCACCAAGATGGTTTCATACCCTGTATCACAGCATTTCCAGCAACTGATGTTTGTGCCCCAACTCCAGACCTGGAGTACCACCTCTCCACACAGCACTGTGAGGGTCAGCAGTGACAGGGTTAGCCCAGCAGCTTTAGCTGCTAGCTGAGGAAATACATTTAAAAAAAAAAAAAAAAAGCATTTAAAATAAATGCAGAGCAATGGCTCAGCTCAGAAGTGCTGCTATTAGACAGTAGCTTGAAGAAAAACAACGTTGAGTGAAAAAATATTTTAAGTGGTTCTTGTTTATTCACTGATTTCTTGGGTGATTATAAGCTTGGCATAGGTTAGCAGGGCATATCAGAGCTCTGAAAAAATGACTTTTAAGTCTCATACTGTGACAAAATAATAGCTGGCTAATAGTGCAATGGCTTTTAAGCCACACTTAACAGATATTAATAAAGGTATTCCCCAACTTCTAAATTACTGATATTGATTATATCTGTGTAACAAGGATGGATAGGATTTCAATTTGAGAGTTAACCCAATTGCTGAAATAATTTATTGGAGATGAAAACACTTCCCCAGGTCAGTTACCCTTTGGTTCATAAGAAGCGTTGACTCTGAAACACTTTAACAGACTCCTAGCATCTCAAAAGAGAACATCCCAAACTCCTCATGTTTCAGTGTGTTGGATATTTCCTCAATATTTCCTTGTAAATTTATTACAAGTGTCTCACACACAAAAGTATGGATCAAACATCTAAGTCTGAGAAGTTGTTAATTTTGTGAACCTTGATTGAAATTTTTACCACTGAAAATCTGACGGGCTCCAGATAGGATCCAACTATGGGAAAAAAAAAAATAATCTCTGCTTATTGTATTTCCCTAGGAGCCAAAGGAAGACTAGAAGAGACCAGTGCAAAAAGAAATAATCATCATAAGCATGGACATGCAAAATTTCTTTAGTCTGTTATTAAATTATTATTGCGTTTGAATCCTTATAATGTTATAGAACAAATTACTCCGAGGACAGGGTCATTGTCCCATTGTTACTGTGTCGTGCTGCCAGCACGGTTAATAATTCCCTCATGGCTCCAAATGCAGATATGGGAAAAGAGACTTATCTTTGCAAGTGTATAAAGGAGGGGGGGAAGAAAAAAGTGTTTATCCATATCTCTGAAATAGAAGCACAGATTTATCAAGCTCTTCTTCTAAGAATGCATTTGCCACAGAGCCATAATGCCTTGAGATTAATTATTCCAAATAAAAATTATGGAGGATCACACTATGCAGTATTGATTCCCTGCTCAGTTGCTCTCCTGCCCTTATTTGTTGCTCCTGCCTCAGAACCCCTTGCCTTTTGCTTTGTTCTACTTTCACCTACAGTTCATCCACAAAATAAAAGAGCCTACAAATACTTAGTTTCTAACTTCCTAATACAGCCCCCAGGCGCACAGGGGTGGCCATGCAGAGCCCCCAGCATGGAGCAACCATGCAACATGCTGCCCCAGCCCTGCTTTCCCCAGGACAGAGGCTGTGTCACACTGCCAGGCAGCCCCCTCCTTCACCTCTGGAGAGCATCCCTCAGCCCATGGGAGGCCAGGGACAGAGGATGAACAGCAGATATTGGGCAGGAGGAGTTACAACCCCAATTGACCTCTTCCAACAGCTGCTGGATGGAGCAATTCTGAGCAAGAACATGGTCCACTCAAAACTGGCCATAGCTTTCCACAATTACACTCCTGCAAATCATGGCTTTTAGGAAAGTGACCAAGACCAGAAGCTCCATGACTTTCTATTCAGCACTAGCCAGTTTGGGTTATACAGATTTATTTAATTTTTTTTTTTACAACTTTTTTTTTTTAATTTAGTAGCCCCTCAAAACCTCTGCAAATATTTAGGGGAGGAAGGGTTATATCTTGGGAGAGAGGTGTTTAAGATAAGAACAAAGATTTGTGAGGCTTTTTTGCTCAAGATTTTGCATATGTGATCAGTAGCCAGGGGATAATTTATTGACAAAATTTGTGGCAGATCAGACAAGGTGTTTGTGAGATATGGGACTTTGAAAAATGAGGTGCAATTCAGCCTTTGAAATATTCCTCTAACAATTTATCGTAGAGCCATATCTCAAAACCTACTTGGCCTAGAAACTTCAAGTTTGTTTTATTCAAGAGTCCTTGGCTAGATTCAGTGCACAGGAATACTTCAGATAAGGTCAGAGCCTTATTTACTACAGGCTTCCTACCCCTAGTCTTTATTTTTTTTCCTTCTTTAAGCCATCAAACATTCCTTCAGTCTGGAAAGAGACTGTCAGACAGATTTTGCCAGGATTTTGGCAGGGGTTCATTGTTGCATGGGGACATTTTTAAGCTCAATTAGCTCAACTTCCAGAAGATAATACTTGCTTCCCAACTAGCTGCTGGGATCGGCACTCACTGATGCTTGATTCGCTCTTGCTGGAACAACACAGACACCAGTACAGACTGACTTTGTAAACCACATCAGAGACTGCATACATCAGCCCAAGCAGCAGCCTCCCCACGCACTGATAGCAGAGGGGCCCTGCAGGACATGAGATTTCCAGGCAAATCTCACACTATTAGAAGGGAAAGGGGGAGAAAACCCTTGGCTGTAATACTTGGTATCAAGGTTTTCTACATGCATCATGGCTCAGCCCTAGTTTCATCTTGAAAGCATCCCAGATCTGCACAGCAATAAGGCTGCTGGAGCCAGTGTTTAGAGATCTTTGCCAACCCAGATACTCTGGTTACACTCAGGGTGTGTCTAGGTAGGAAAATTTATCAGCATAAACAGAGAGCATCAGTTCAGCTTTGTGATTACACAGTGGGACAGGTTTCACTCAGAGCAGGAAAGTAAGCTGGGAGCAGAGTTTCTAGAGTTTCATTTCATTGCAGCTATTTTTAGAAGAGAAAAAATACAAAGCCTGCAACTGCTGAAAGCATAACTTCATCCCAGGTTTATGAAAGTTAATTTAGTTCATTAGAGTCTTTTAAAAAAGAAGGAAAAAAGAAAGAACTCAGAAGCTGTACAAATTTTCCTCATGGCATGACATCTCCACTTAGTTTCTAACATTTAGACAAACATTTTACCTCAGCTCACCTCTCTGATCTCAGTGCTGGTTTCTGGCAGATAAAAGGCACTCAAGCTCCTGGAGCCAGGATAGTAAGAGGCACAACAGCCAGCCCCTTCTTGGTGCATCAGAGGATATCACCCAGCTTTCCCAGTCTATGCTATGGCTGAGAGCATAGACTTGGGCTCCCCACCACTAACCCAAGAACCAGAACCTCCTCTCTGGCCCTCTTTATCACCCCCTGCTTTATCA
The DNA here is from genome assembly GCF_000700745.2 of Antrostomus carolinensis. Classification (NCBI taxonomy): domain Eukaryota; kingdom Metazoa; phylum Chordata; class Aves; order Caprimulgiformes; family Caprimulgidae; genus Antrostomus; species Antrostomus carolinensis. Next base: position 102,549 of record NW_010288913.1, on the reverse strand, counting down.
CTCCCATAAGTAGTCCTCAGCCTGCCTCACCTGCCCTTCATCTGTGTTTGCCCTGGACCAGCATTGCCTGTAAATTGCCATCTCTGGCAGATGGATTCAATTTCTTTTGACCTTACAATTTCAATAATCAGGTAGGCTTTTCACCTGTCAGCTACCTTGACAAGCAAATTGATGTTGCAAATAGGAAAAAAACAGCAAGGAGGAGGAGAAGAGAGTGGAAGGGGTGAGGAATGACAAGCCTGTTTCTATCTTGCCCCAGGTGAGTGTTGCAAATTGGCAGCAGCAGTGAGGGAGTCACCCAGGATTACCATGCAGTGATTTGAGTATTAACAAGCATCCTTGCATTGTTTTTATCCATAATGTATAATTAACCCCTTGGAGCCAACAAGTCTGGCAGTGTCATTGTTAGGGCTGATGTAAAAGGCAGCATGGCATTGCACTGGGAATTCCTAACAGCCCACCATCAAAGGTTTAATCATATGCAATTTATGCCTTTGCAGTTTATTATATATTGGAGCTTGCTGGAACCTCTCCTGTTATCATGTACCAACATGCAACAAATCTGTGTAATCTGCAGTTGAGTGTGTTGTCTCACAAGTGCCCTTTCCCCACAGAAAAAAAACCAAAAAACCCCAAAAAACCCCAGTAACAAGATATTTTTAAACAGTCTAGACTGTAAATTGAATAGGAGGAGGTGGAGGCTGAGAATGAAAGATATGAAGGTAGCTCCTTTAATATAGGATAGCATATATACATAAGTTTTGTGGGTATTTTGGAGTACCCAGAGGGAAACCTGAACAGAGAGGTTTAACTTTTTTGGGCTCTAAAATGCTTCTGTTAAATATGTATATATTACTTTTCCCAAATGCTATTTCTTAATACCCTATATATGCATTATACCAGCAGTTAAACAGATTAAGTGACAACAGAGAAATGTTTATTGAGATACACACTCCACAGCAGCTGGCTGTCCAAAGGAAACTGCTGGGACTCAGTTTTTATGCTGCTAGTGTCAGCTCCAAGAAACTCTGAGCCCCAGGTCCCTCAGTGCTGACTGATGCACATCTGCCCTGAGCACATCCCCCAGTGCTTCCTCCCAGACTTGGGCGGTTGGTGCTTCTGGCAGGACTTTGCTTTTGTTGGTTGGTTCATTAATGAGTTTTTTTGCTTCCCTTGTGTATTGAATGAGTATGTAGATATTCCAGCTGGTCTGCAGACAGGAAAAGTAGCTTCTCTTCTGGCTCCAGGGCTGGTTCTGCATGGGTCCGTCCCCATGCACAAGAGTGATGAGTTGAGCCTGGGGAAAGTAATGAGATTATCCCAAACTTCTTCATCTTTGAAGAAATAACAGATTTCAGCCATGTGGGGACACCACCCTCTGGCTCTTTTTTTGCACTGGTGCTAGTGATGTACCTTTAGAAGATAAGACAAAAACACACACAAAAAAATCCCCAAACCAGGATCCAAGATACTCACATAATCAGCTAAGTCAAGAAGTTGGGATTTAAGTATTTCAAAAAAACCTCACAAAGCTCGTGGTCTGGTTAGCAGCAAACTGGAGGAAACTGAAATACCTTTAGTTCTAAAGTTAATCACCCAGAGTACTTTATTGGTTTAAAACAGTCTACTGAGACACCTGCAACCAAGACCTGATCCACAAAAAGCAGGGAGATGACAGGGAGAAAAAATGCAGTATAGTGTTACAGATGAGAAACAAGATAATTAAGTGGCTTGCTTTAAACCACAGCCAATATATAGCAGAAACAGGGACTGAATTTAGACCCCGTAAAGTGTCACCCAAGTTTATTGGCATAAAGCTGGCACTTGATGCCAGAGAAAAGCACAGAACAGCCACCCAGAAGTCACAGTGTTAGAAACGACAGGATGACTCCCAGCTAATGTGTAAATAGATCCTCATTGCAACATGGAGCAGGATGTTTTTCACGTTACCACTTTCCAAAGGTAAGGTCTCAGTACAGACAGGGAGGCTTCAAATAGAGAGGATTTACTGGCACTTGTTCTGCAGCAAACACTGAGCGGGGAGTTTATCTTTGCTGTAGCAATGCAATGGGAGGAATGGGACCGTGTTATCTTCATTCAGGCCTTGGAGTGACACGGTAGCTCCTCCAGCAACGACTGCAAGAGATAGCAGGATCGCATGGCCTAACATCTGCTGTGGGAAATGTCTTCTCGGGGGGTGACTCAGCTCTTCTGCTTTCCAATCTGGAGAGGAAAAAGGAAGATATTTCAGATTAGACCTTTTAGGTTTATTATGTGGAGAAACCACCAATACACCATGGACTACTGTGTGTTTGTCCTGCGCAGGTTAGGAGGAATGCTCCTCACTGGGTGCCCTGTTAGTGTGTGTTGGACAAATCTCATCAGGAAAGGTCTGAGTATAAAATTACTCCTGTCTCAGAAGAGGGGGACAGGCTAAAGGACCTCTCCAGGCTTCCTCTGACCTCCCTGTTCAGCAAAGGGACCTTAGTACAAAGGTAAGAGAACAAGTCCATCACAACCACTACAAAAGACCACAATGAAAATGGCAGTGACTGGCAAGAGACGACCCTGGGGAGCTGGGTACAAGCCTTGGCACTGTTTCATTTGGGATGGATGCTTTCTTCTTGAAGTTTGTTCTTATTAAAAATAGAATAATAAAAACAAAAAAATCAGAGCTGGGCTAAAAGCAAGCATCCCAAAAGTGAGGATTTGTAAAGTACTTCTCCAGCCTCCATCCCATCCTTTCTGCAGGGCCGACAGCAACTGCCCCAGTGTGGGGAGCACTGCAGGGATCATCCCTCAGACAATTCCTGAGGAGAGAGAGCTGCTGTGCCCTGCAGCCCCACTGGGGTTTTGGCAGCCAGAGTAAAGGTGTCTTGAAATTACAAAAAAAATCAATAGTTTTGAATGTTTGTGGTTAAAAAAAAATAATTGCAAAGAATCCAGCCAAACAGGCACGTTACTCAGTTCCCACTGAAAACCCATCCCACATGTCCCTCCTATAGGGCTGTGCATCACATCTTTAAATCTCATATAACCCCCTCCTTTCTTCCTGCGACATCTCGCTGCGGATGTCTGTGCCGTGCTACCAGGGCATTTCCCTGGTGGGTGGGAATGAATTATGAATTCATAGCTCCACAATGCAAACTCTCACGGCAGAGGAAGCAGAGGTCACAGAGGCATCGTTTGCTACTGCTAACCCTCCACTACGCTTTCACACTGGAAAGTGGAGTTCCAGCAAATAATCCTCGCTTCCCACCCCAACGCGCCCTCCCGCTGGATTTACATCAAAAAGCAAATGCAAGAGGCTAAACCATTCGGTGTAATCAGGGAACAGCTGTGAAAGGAGAAGCAGCAGTGGGCTGCTGGTGAGCACTGGAATGCCATTCATCTCAGCTGGGGCTGTAAGTGAAGCCAGCTGCTGCTTAGAGGTGGTCTGGAGGGTTTTGTGGAGGCCAGCCCACCTCTCCAGCATTTTATCCACCGCAAGTTGGATTTGAGCCTCATCTCTCATCTTTTGCCCCACAGCCAAGTGTGAAGTCCTCCGTACCCCTCCTAGGATGGTCAGAACATGGGGGAAGCTGTCAAGAGGTGGTGAGGAGCTCGATAATGCAGCTGTGCCCACTCCTCCTGCGCCCTCATCCACAGGGCACCAATGCCCCACTCACTGCAGGAGTGTCCTCCCCACCCCACCAAGACCACACTGGCTCATCCCCAGGCCAGTGGGAAACACCAGGGTCTAAAATACCCAGATTCAGTACCAGAAGGACTGTCTGGCAGGAGTTTTTCAATGATGGGTGAATTTTAACCATAGCATTATTGGTGTGGATAAAGGCAATTTAAGAACATGGCAATTGCTTCAGGAAACAAGCAGTTATTTTTTCAGTGAGGTGTTCACTTGCTTTCTCCGTGATCTTAGGAATGGTCTAAACTTCTGGCCCAATGTCTTCCTCACACTTTGCATTTCAATTCTCTTTTTAAACCTAGCAATTTAGGCTATTCCAGCAAGAGAAGTAAAGGAGAAACCTCAGCTCATCCCTGTCCTAGATGTGGTTAATTGCCTCTGAGAAGAGACAACTCCACCAAGAGAGAAAAAGACAGAGTCTATAAGCTAAAGCCCTTATTCTGATTTTTGAAGACTTCTCACACATCCTTTTTTCCACTCCTTTGAACAGCTACTGTCACATCAAAGTTCATAACATCAAAGTTCATAACAAAGCTATCCACCCAGGAGCTAATAATTCACATATCTCACAACGAGGAAGTAATTTGGGCTTTAACCTCTCTGTTCTGGGATCCATGTTAACAAACCACTCTTCCTGGATCATTCCTTGTGTATCCAAGCCGTTTCCCTTTACTGCAAGAAAAGCCATGGTTAGACAAAGAGGAGCTAGGAGGAAATAAGTCATTAAACTCGAAACATTAAAAAAAAAAAAAACCTTATTCAGTTTAGGATAAGCAGAACTGTTGTAATCTCAATTACTTCGGTTTCTGTAGCCAACCCTGCAGACACACACACCCAGAAATCAAATATTCCTCTGCACTTCAGAGGAGGGATTGTGACAGAGCAAAAGCAGGTTTTGTGGGTGTGTTTCACTATCTCCCCTTAAGCCTATTCTGTTGGTATCTATTAAGAACTCACCGCACATTATTAAGATAACTTTTAATTAGCATTAGCTACATTACATTCCAATTTTTTCATAGGCAAAACAGATTTCTTTACAGCTGCATAATGCCAATAAGTGCTCTATGAGATGAACCTCAACCTCACGTATGTTCAGCTTAGAAAGAGGGTAGCTTAAATTTGAAGGGCCCATCATGCAGAAGGACACCTGATACAGAGACTGTATTTTTCCATCATGCTCTGGCTGCTCCCTAAACGTGAGTGCAATGCACAGACCTACAGCTGAGCAGAGCACCTCCTAGGAAATGGGATGGAAGCTATTAAAGTTTAAAATGCAATCATGTGCATGAAAGAGAGGTCATTCCTTCACACTGCTTTGAGCTGAAGCAAAAGGAGGAAAAAGGAGAGTACCTCAGCTCATTAGAATAGGTCAATGGAAAAGGAATAGAAAACCCAAGAGGCAGGGGAGAGATCCCAAAATAACTTAGACTGCAGTGAATGTCCCTTGATGTCCATGCAGTGCCCAGCAAGAGGAGCTGGGCAACCTGGTCATGATGTAGTGGCCACCAGCACATCACTTACCCTCTGCTGGCCTCAGCTTACCCAGAGTAGCTGGGTGAAGGCAAGGCAGGGTTACAAACCAGCTTTGCACAGGGGTAAGGTTTTCTTCGTCACCATTAGCATTTCAAGGTGAAACATGCAAGATAAGAAGCAGCTAAACTGCAAATAGCCATCCACCAGTCAGGGGCCAACCCCTGTCCTTCCTCTGTGCCATGGCACTGGCACAGGGCTGGAATGCACTGGGAAGCCGGGACAGAGTGGGAAATGTCTCTCCCTCCTCCCACCCTTCCCACTGGACCCTCGCCCCAAGCACACCTGTCCCGTGCATGGCCCAGCAGGAGGAAAGGCTAAAACCTGGGAGGGACAGAGGTTACACTTGAGGGATTTTATTTTTAATTTTTTTTTCTCATTCTACCATGCACTCAACTGAATTATGTGTGTCATTCACAAAAGGTGATGAAAGACAGGGGAGTGGAAGGGCAAAATCAAACTCCCAGCTATTCCACGTGTGCAGCTCAGATGGAGCAAGTCAGGAGAGGCAACCTGCTATATTAACATAAGCAGGACAGACAGTGACAGAGTTCAGGGATAGCCTCACCCATGCGCCATCGCTCCCTTCCTCACCCTCCACCTCCACAAAACTTTTCCACAAAGATAGTCACATTATTTTTTAACAGAAAAACTGCAGAGAAGTGGAGGGAAATGGTGAACTGTGACTCCCCAGCAGTATAAAAATCTGCATGTATTTTTCATAAAATACTTCCTTTTTAACCCAGGTCTCGGTCAAGCTCCAATGTTGGTTGAGACTTGTAGAAGCAGTAAGTTATGAAATATGACCAGTAGCAAACAAACAGCTTTTTCAGCATCTGACATTGCTTGTGAAAGAAATATATGCAGAGCCCAGGGAACTTCGAGGTGTCAACCGAAGAAACTTGCTTGTACGAGTTTCCCCATCAATCAGAGTGACCAGCGTGTCCAACCACAGCTCAGGGTAGCAGAAAACAAATGCTTCCAACAAGCTGCTCTGTATTTGCTCTGGTGACTAGCAGCTTGGGGGGAGAAAAAGTTTGCAAGCAATTTATGAGTGGAAAAAAAAGGTAACACTTGAATATTATTCATTGCAAATTATTCATGCTCTTTCTCATGCAAGTAGTCTGTCCATTCATCAAAATTTTTGCTCCATCCACAGCTGGGAAACAAGCTGTTACTCATTTTTATTTTCTTGTATTGCACTCAAGGTATAGTATATAAGGGAAGTCATACTCTGCTGGTACACAGGCAAGGGACAATTACAGAGAAGCAAGGCTGCAGGCAGCCATGGGGCTGCAGGCAGCTCTCCTGGGGAAGGGGACAGCACTGCTGGGGGGGGGAAGCACTGAGGAAGGGCTGTTCCCAATGACGCAGGGAAAAGTGAGGCTTCAGATTGCTACCGCTGCCAAAAGGTGGTCAATGGAAAGCAGGGAGCAGCAGTAGCTGGAGAGATGGCCAGAGCCGTTGCCTGCAGCCCTTTAGCACCCTGCACCCACACAGACGGTCCCAGCACCCCAGGGACCATCCTCACACCCCGCACGGAGCCACTCAGGGCTAAAAGGTTAAGGGCAGGACCTCTCCCCTCTGCAAAGCCCAGGCACTGAGCCTTGTCTTTGGAGTGACAAGACAGTGACATGGTGGAAAGAGCTGGATTTTCCACCAGGTGGTTGAAAGCCCCTCAGCCCCGCTGTGTGAGAGGAGCGGTCGGTGGTGTGCGCAGAAGGCAGACACATGCACCTGCGCACAGATTGAGTCATTCCATGTGGCAGGTACCAGACGGGTCCTCGCATGCATAATTATTCAATCTGTATTTGTGGTAATTGCCTGGGCGAATCCGGCATGCAGGCAGGTCTTATCCTGGGCTCGTTAGATTGCTGATATTAAAAAAAAAAAAAAAAAAAAAAAAAAAAAAACGAAAAAACATTTAAGTCAGACTTGCTTATGCATTCCTGTTTTGTTGTTTTTCCATTTCATTGATTAAAATGTGAGAGTGAATCAAGCCTTAATGAATGTCAAGGACTCTCTTGCTGGAGGTAAAACTAGTTCAGGCGATGCTCTACAAACTTTCCACATGGGGCTGTGCCAAGGCAGAGCGTCCCAACTTGCCAAGCTCCCTGCTCCAGCCAGCACTGCCGGCGAGGCAGGGCACACGGCAACGAGGATGTTGGATCCCCAGCCCTGCTGCATCCCAGCCCTGTTCACCCCGGTGTGCTTGGCCCAGAAATCAGGCAGCCCAAGGGGAAAACAAGGCAAGCCAGGTGTGCATGGAAGTGTCACCCAGAAACGCTGTGACCGCAGTGGGAGTGCTCACCCAGCACAACCCCGTCCCGGCCAGAGCAGGCAGCTCCCGCTCTGCTCTTGCAGAGTGAAATGTTCACCTATAGCTCTGCCTTTCTGCAAGAGCTGGAAAGTAGGCTGAAATACAGGAAACATGACATCATTTGCCTTCTCCCAGCACAAGACAGATTAGCTCCTTTGTGAGGGGAAGCAGTGGTGAGAAACACACACCCCCAGCAGTAAATTCCGCTATTACAGAGACACATTTATTGGGAGATAACAAAAGAAAGCTGCTTCTACAGTGACTTTTTGGATAGAAAAAAGGAGACATCTATTTTATTCTTTTGAAGTAGATACTGTGTAGGAAACAGCTAGCTTTTTACAGCTGGCTGTGTTTGAAGCTATACCTTTACCCAAACCTGCTCCTGAATCTACATGCTATATGAGTCACTCCATCAAATAAAGAGCAATAATAAGTTATTGTGAGCACCAGGCTTTTAGATTTCTCAGCCTCCTCATCTGAAGAATAAAAATTACCCCCCTTCTTACTTCTTAACTTTGTTGGCCAAACTTTAAAGCTGTGGCTGAAAACCAAGCAAAAGTACCAAGCACGCTACTGTAGTGCAACTGGTTTCATGTAGTTCAAAGTCAACATTCCTGGGTTCATTTCCCAGCTCTACCATGGCCTTTCCTTTTCCTTTTTTTTTCTTATTTAATCTTCAGCGAGTCATTCAATGAGTTTCTCCTCTGTAAAACAAGCCTGTCCTGAAGGCCACCAGAAGGTGCAGAAATTCATATGAGCAAATTGCTTTAAATCGTTCTTTGCTTGCATATAAAGCCAAATAAATGAAGAGAGAAATTAGTTACCTCTTCCTGAAGAGATTAAAATTTAAGGTAAATGCAACCCCTCCATGGCCTTCACATCCAGCAATTCTTTTAGGATAGCATGGGAAACTGGTCAGACTGGGGCCTTTAAAAAGTCAGGTTGGCCATTCCAAGAGCAGAGTTGCTTCTGGCCAGTCTGGGTTAGATCAGCTTGGGTTCACCATAGGAAGCTTTAACTGATTTTCTTCATTCAGGCTCTTGCTACACCAGTTTTTGCATTTCCCTGTTTCTTGTACCAAAATCTCCCCCATATCACCCAGCTCCATCCCTGCACCTCCACTCCTCCCAGCTTGGATGGCTGCGGACAGGATGAAACATCCCATCCGTGCCTCTGCAGAGAGGATGGGTAATTTTGGAGCTGCTTTGGGCGGCGAGCAGCTGATGTAGCTCCAAGCCTTGTCTTTCACACCTGCAAAGAGAAAGGAAACCACTCTCCTGGTGCCTCTGCACACACCGCTAATTCCCATGGAGCCAGGGAGCCTGCCAGGAAGGAGTTTTTTCAAGAGAGCAGATCCTAGCGAGGGCTGATTTCTAGCTGGGAAATGCATTATGCATCTGGTACCTTGGGGAATCTGTGGAGAAGGCTGAGAGAGGCTAGCAGTGGGTAGCTATTAAATATATTGCAGTTATTATTATTATTACTCTTGAGAAGGCAGGCACCAGGATATCATTGAGAGAGGCCAAAGAGAAGAAATATAAGCAAAATACAAGCAGCACATAGCAAATTAAACCATCTTCAGAAAGTAACCCAGGGAAATGCAAAACCAAAGTAGAACTAGCCGGAATAGGCAATTTTTCTGCAAATGTTTCCACTTTCACCCCGTTGCCCACTCCTCACCCACAATCACATCCCCATTTTGCACTCAAGTGGAGTGTTTAAACCTGACAGAAATCCAGCAAAAGTAAAGGTTATGTGCTCAGTGTGAGATTTTGCAGCCAAAAGAGCTCATTGACTCCAGGGGTCCCTGGGTCAGAGATACACTTTATTAGATTGGATGGAGCCATTCTGGGCAGGATGTTGGCTTGTTCTCTGTGGCTGTGCTCGTGCAGCCATGCGTTTGGGAATACATGGGACCACACTACCCAGAACCATGAACACTGGCTCATGCAGATCAAAGTTGCCATATCCCTGTAGGACTGGAGTTTGGCAGAGGGAGGAGATGGTCCGGGGGCAGGAGCAAGCAGATTGCAGAGCAGGCATTTGTTCCCTGGTTTTGGCTGCAATACTGCCTTAAATGCAGTATTTCCTTGGCAATAAAAATTAGGGTTATTCTAATAATATCCATTTTAGAGTCAAAGGCTCCATCCAAAGGCTGCTGAGGAGGAGAGAGAGACTCCCAGTGTGCCTGAGACTCAGCCCACATTACTCTCATGATTTATTGGAGACTGAAGCTCACACTCCCAGGGGATCCCCAGCAAAGAACAAACCAAATTAAGGTTGCTACCTTTGGAAATCAGATTTCAAGACAATTAACTACTGCAAAAAGATTGCTTTTTGCATCTCAGTCCCTAAGACTACAAAATTCTGTCTGTTATTAATCCTCAGAGATGCTGCGGTAGGGCACATTTCTGTTAATACAAATAACCCTTTCCACCCATAAATATCCTTCTAGCTTTCAGACACCCCTCCGCTCTTTCTGTCAGTGTCCTAGATCTGCTAGTGCTCTAAGAAAAACATACACCAAAAGAGCATCCTTATTATTCTTACTTATAAAGACAGTCATAGGAAAGTAGATACCACATGACCTAAACACTGTACTTGATCGAAGTAAATCACTACATTCTCACTCAAAATATGATGGCATTCAAGGCTCATGTCAAAATCTGCATCTGTCTGTGCATGGGGCTATGCAGACTTCCAGCAGATAACCCCTGCACAAAAAGCAGAAAGAAATGGAATAAAGGTGTGTTGAAAGCACACCTTTATTCCATTTTGTTGAAAGAAGAAGAACCTTAGACATGTTCCCACTCCTTTCTTCTAAGGAAATCAATGGGACTATTGTCATCATTTTCAAAAGAAGCAAGATCAAGCCTTTCACTGAACACAGCAAAACAGAAAGAAATACACTTTCCCTTCCCTGGAATACTGCATGCTGCTCGGCCAGCCTAGCCCCTCTGCAGAAGGCAGGTTAAACAGCTGCCAGCTGTGGCACACCGGGTCCACACCACAAAGGCCAATCACACCCAGAAAATTCAATGTACATGACTTCCCAGCAGCCAGGCCCAGCTCAGGTGGTCACACCTTTCTGAATACTTGGTGGAGCATTTCCCCATGCCAGGAGGGTTCTGTACCCTTCCCCTCTTGCCATGGCAGAGCTGAGGACAAGCATTTGCCACCCACCACCCTCCTGTACTCCTAGGGACAAGCAGGTACATGGAGGCAAAGCTCTTCTCCTGTTTCCTTTATTTTTCAAAACTATTTCCCACCGAGTTTCAAAGCAAAATTGCTTTTATTCCAAGTCAGACTGGAAGTTTCCAAATGGAAATGACTTTTATGCTGAAGCACGTGCCAGGCTCCAGCACAGTCTGTCCCTCACCAGCTGGAATCCTGGTACTGCCTTTACTGGGGCAGAGCACAGGGCATCTTCTGTTTCACACGGCACGTCACACTGCCAACCCTATATCTGCCACCTGCTATTATTTTTCTGGACTTTTGATGATTGAACCATTGCCTACTTTATCAGGTACTTGCTTCCACAGGACAGTGATATGTGCTTCTGCTGCTGAAGCTACTCAGGGAGGTTAACGTGCTGCATCCTACTGCGCAGAAAGACAAAATCCCAAAGCACACCTGAAACAGCTTCCAGCTCTCCATCTCCAAACTGTAAATACACCTGTCCAGTGAAGTGACCTATGAAGGGTGCAGTGAGCAGCTGTGGGCTCATCCCCAAAGGTGGCACTGCTGAGTGAGTGTCCAAGGCAGGAGGGAGCCCCAACACAGCTCTCCTCCACCCTCCTCATCACAACAGTCATAATGTATTTGGTCATAGAGGTGTTGTCAAAGCTGGCGGTGAAGGGGCCTGAGAGCTCCGCCATGGAGCAGCACCATCCCCTGCTAATGGCCCCAAAGGCAGAGGAGCTCATCCTGGGGAGAGCAGAGCCTGAACCAGCCCTGCACCGATGGCCAGCTCCAGCCAGGCCACCCAGCAACTCCCCAGTGCTCCCACCAGCGACTGTCCCAGCGCATCACTTCATCAGGGCTCCACGTGCTCAGCAGCACAAATTAAACTCTTTCATCAGCCGCTCCTGGCCCTGGGCTTGGTTTGTGGGCAGGTCACGGCTTGTAAAAGACACCACCTAAGTGACTGCAGGGTATTTGGTGATGCTGTGTGGCTCGTTAAACCAGGTGGGGATTTCATCTGCCCTCCAACTTCCCTTGAAAAACCCAGCCCCAAGGTTTCTCTTCCCTGGCTCGCACAAGGGGAAATCTGGGAGAGGATCTGAGGCTGTCAGATTTGCCTGCATGGGGCTGTAGAGATCTACCTAGTCTGTACAGTATCCTCCTCTCTACGGCATGGGGTGGAGGGATGTTCCCCTTGGTCAAGTGCTATTCCCCTTTTATCTTTTCATTTCCAGCCCTGCAAACAAGTACATCTGCCAGGCTGCATGTAAACAGAATAATGGGTTCTCTGGCCAGCAGGAAGGTATGACTCATTAATTGCTTTACACCACAGTATAGAAAGGCATCAGTGTCTGCTATGACCAATCTCCTTGTAGAAAAGACTTCTATTTGGATTGTATTTTTCAACAGAAGCTTCTGTGTGCTCTGCCACTGTTTGCTATGCAAATTTTAGTGTTAATTGCACCAAAATGAGAAACATATTACTTAAATCAGTGCACTCTTCAGATGGGCATCAGTGCATGTGTGATATTCCACCAGATGTTATTTTATTACTGCAGCTTAATACCTAACCATCTGCTTCCTTCTTATTTTGTCATGGTTTGTATTCTCCCTGGGACCTCTTTTCTGTTGCACTGGCTTTTATCATCTGCATTATGTATTAGTATGGCCAAGGCTAAAGGCAGGCTGTATCCCAGGCATAGTATTTGCTCAAAGCAGCAAATGAGTGGCAGATCATTAAAGTTAGAGCATGGAACTGATACTCCAATTGGACTGAAGAATTAAGTTGATAACAAAAAAGATAAAATCAGAATTGAATGTTTGGGGATTAGCTCTAGTGATCCCAACTGAGATAGAGTATGCTACACTCTTGCAAAGACCTAGCAACTTGAACCACCCCATAGCTTTAAAAAATATAATGTTTTAAAGCTCTGTTTTTAAAATTAAGGATGGACTGGACAAAATATATTTTATTCATTTATTTGAAATTAGGTTTTTCACTCCTTTGTCTTTCCAGACTGCTCAGTCCTGCAAATGCCCAGACACAGAAAAAAAGGAGAGATAGGAACAGGGACTTTAGCTCAGCTTCCCCATTGCTCAGCACCAGGTTGAGCCCAGGCAACTGGAGGGCTGTGAGGTGCATCACAGCAGCAGCACGGCTGCTAATGCTGTGGCTGCATAAGTGTAAGTGAGAACAGAAAGCAGTGGAAAATGGAAGAGAATCTATGAAGATGAACACTTCCAAGTTTCAGGAGGATAGTGCTGCTAACAACAACTAGGAGAATGCAAAACCACTTTGAACATGAACATTCCCAGCTATTTTCCCAAACACAATGGACAACAACTACAATTACAGGATATTTGCCTTGAATGTACTCATTCATATCTGAACTGCTTCAATTCCCCCTCATAAACTAAATTCTTCACTGATTGAAAATAATGCAGATAACATAACAGCCACTCTGTAGAGGTCTTTATAAAAATCTCATTTTTTGTCTAATAGAGCCATATTTCACTGCTTATAATGTTAGTGCTCAGTATCTTCTTGAGATACTGTAGAAGGAGTTTTAGTGATCCTCCCATGTATGGCCAAGGGGAGATGTTGAGCTAAGAAGTCACAGGGACATAAAAGTGAAAGCAGCAGCCAGAAAGAAAGAGAATCGTTTTCCTATTTTTCTGTCATTTTTAAAGACAGCTAGAGTGTGTTTTTCATTTTTTCAGGTCAATTTTACAGGGACATTTCCAAGGGTTTACTGGCTTACCAAAAGCCAGGAGCCCTCATTAGCAATAGGGGGGCTGGCCACCTTTCCAAAGCTCAGTCTAGGTCTCAGAGGCATTTCAACTTATTCCTGCTCCCATGAGGGAGTAAGATTGTTCAGAAAATTCATTTTACCAACACATAGAACAATATTTTCAATAATTCTGTCTAGTCTGTTGCCATTTTATTGTCTAGTAAGAGACAATGGATAAAAACGACCTGACCTTTTGTTAGTAAACTTCCACTAGGCTACACATAATATTACTTAGCACTTCATACCCCCAAAGCGTTGTACAAATACTAAATAATGGATCCACATGGTAATTGTCCAATACAGTAAAGAGCAAAGAGCACAGCATTTCCAGTAAGTATCGGGAGCACAAGGTTTAGGCCTGTCCACGATATAAATCTCACTGGCTCAGGGGACTGTGTTACACCAGGGTTGTATCCCTGACATGCTGTCCCAGTTTGCCCAGTGGCATTATAACTGTGCTATGAACACAGCGCTGTAAAGGCCATAAAACAAAACCAGTTGCATAACAGTAACCTATTTCTGGGTCCCTTTCGGTGAGGAATGAAATTAACTTTCAATTGATTAGGAATTAAAAGCATGACAGGGAATATAACCCAAATGCACTGTAGAACAGACAACGGACCTGAGCAGCAGAACTGCTTCCAACCTTTAAAGCTATTAACCCTGGCATGAATTTTTATTTAGTGTTAATTAGGGGACTGGCAGCAAAAATCAATTAATTAATTACTTCTCGGATCCACTGGAAAGCATAATGGAAATCAAAGAGGGCTAGCTTATCCTGCATCCATGGTGGAAAGGCTGCTGCAACAGCTCTGAATGATGGCACTCACTTTTTTCTTTAAGTATAAAGAAATAATTGTTTAGACAAATAAAAAAAAAATCTGAACAAGATCATTTCTCCTCATTGGAAACACCAAAACCTTCCTTGACTTGGCCCATCTGTCAGGACAACATCTATCTCTGGCTCCTGCTTTCATTTTTGTCTCTGGAGCTCTCTGATCCTGGGGATTTCTTGCACCAGTCCTGCAAAGTTCACCCTCTTCCTGCTTACAAAGCACCACCCACAAACCACCCAGCACGTTCAGGTTACGAGAATGTCCACAGGGGAGGTGTTTCTGCAGGACTCAGAGGAGATAATAGCACATGTCACCGTCTCCCTGGCCACGTCCTTGTGGCGAACACACACATTTTCCTATTTCATCTGTTTCAACAAAATTAGGTACTGGGCTTGAGTTTGCTTTGGTTTTTAATGCCCAAGGTACAATTAACTAACTAACGTTACTGACAGTGATTAGCGGGTGCTAATTACAATAGAATTTCTGTCAAATTACATGGTGCATAAATATGGCCTGACAAACTAGTTCAATTTTTAGAAGAGAGGGAGCGAGCTGAGGGGCTGGGAGTGCCCGTGCTGCTGGCAGGCACCTCACAGGCAGGGGCAGGGCAGAACACAGCCCTCCCTGCACACATCACCCACCTTGTGCCAGAGTTCAGGCAAGCAGCTTCCACAGAGGAACTGGTATTTAAGCAGGACAAGAATATTTGGCCTTTATGGTTTCAAGAAATGAAAATAAAGATGTGAAGCAAGCGCATGTGTTTGTGGTGGGCGTCAAGAGCCCACCACATTGTGGAAAACATTGAATTTCCTTGCCTGGGCTGTTTGAGAGCAGCTGGTTAACAAGGTCTTGCGTGTCCTAATTCAAAGTATTTTGATGGAGTTAATCAAGAGATCCTGCTGCCCTAATTGCATTCCCAGCCTGCCTGGGAGCGTGCCGGAGCCAGAGCCGCTGGCTGAGGGAGGACGTGGCGAAGGGGAGTGCTGCCGTAAGTCTCCGCCACCAGCCCTGTTGCTCAGCCCATTTATCAGTGCCACCGCAGAGAATAAATATTTATAAATGGTGTGTCAGCTCTAATGTGATAAATTATCTCCAGTCATCACATAGATAGTTCAAGATATGTTAAGCCGGTTCTAAACATTTGGTTAAGAAAATGTCTGAGAGGGGAGTTGAAAGAGGAAAGGGAAGAGAAAACCACACGTGTGCCAAAAAGAGAAGGACAAAACATTTACCGGTTTGACTTTGCACCGTACTTCTTGCCCTGTGTTTGTGAAGTGCAAGTAACCTGATGAAGTACATTAAAACTCTCTTGACTAACCCCAGTTTATTGTAAATATTACAGCAAATCCATTGTAAACAGCAGCAAGAGGCTTTTGGGAACCCATTAATCAAAATAAACTGCTCTGGAAAATGCCTCTGCTCAGCTTGTTTAACTAGCACTGCAGCTCCATACTGCATAGCTGATTTCAAAATATACAATTTATTGCCTTGGATGTCTTTGCTCAGAGCTAGATCTAAATTCCTCTGGGTACTTTAACATACAGTTAATCAAAGCACAATGCCACCCCTATCATATTTACAATCTGGCAGGCAATTAGTCAATAATAAATAAAATGCATTGGAAAGACAAATGATATAGCTGTGTATGTATCAATGGGCTTATAGGCTCAAAAGATTTATCAGTACCACTGGAGAGAATAAATATTTATAAATGGATCTGTCACTCATAAAGTGATAAACTAACTCCAGTCATCACATGAAAAATGCATATTTTCAAGTTGACATATTTTATTATCTACCTAATCATTTTTCAAAAGGTGTTTTTCAACTTTATTAGCCATACTTAACAACTAGAGGAACTTATTATCATCATCGCTGAACTGAAGTTGCACAGCAAAGCCCCACTCAGGATTCCCACTGCAGGTTGTACAGAAAGAATGAAATATTTCCTTTCTCCTTTGTTATTCTTTGGCCCCAAATGAGTATTTAAAATCCTACAAACCCTACTTCTGTGAGTAGAACCACTTAAAAAATTAAAACACATAACCTTCCACCAAATAAAAATTTCAGTATTCAGAATGTTTACATTTCAAATCCCATTGATATACAGATATAGGAAACCCATAGGGACTCAAAACATGTTGATTAGTTCTACCACCATTCTCTACTAGAAGGGAGCAAGACTTGAAACATCAGTACAAAAAAAATATTTTTCCCTGTGGTTCTTTTCTCACCATGTCCAAAAGTAGGAGCCCTGCTCATTCCTAGCCGTGCTGCTCTAAATGAGGGAATTCCAGCAAAAGAACTAAGTATGTGTTTTAAAACCCACCAATTTTTCGTATAAATATTTAAACAGAAGTGCTTTTTAGGAAAGTAGCTTGTGTTAGCAAAAGCGTGAATGAAGTTATATTTGTATAAAATGTTTACACTATAGCTGTATTTGTGGAGAAGATTTAAACTAATATAACTGCAGCCACACTTTGAATGTTCACAGCACTAGCACAGAAAAGAATAATTCTTTCCTGCTTACATCCTCACAAACAGATCATTAGCTAATGATTAACTCGGCCATATTTATTTATACAACTTTGATTTTCATTTTATGTTATTATATTTTATTGACTGAAAAGCTGAAGTGATATATTCTAAAATATCTATACAATGGTTTTAAGACCATTAATAACCCAATAATTAAGTTTTAGCAGCAGCTAGGTCCTCAAATCACTCCAGCCAGGCACCACAATCCTTCAAGGACAGATGTTTCCACATTTCATGTGCGCTCAGCTGCTGTTCCTCTGGGTTTCCCTGCCTCAGGGGCTGGAGCTGTACTTGGCTTGCACATTGAAGCCTGTGAGTAAGTAACAGAAACTGGATATTCTCCACATTTGCAAATCTACCATGCCAGTTAGACCTGATAAAATTTTAAATACTCCCTTGAATGAAGTTTCTTTAAAATGCTGCTGTTGTTATCCCAGTCATTTTACAGTTGAGTTTGTCAGCGGGTGCCATTAGTGAACATTCAGTGTCAACAGTGTCATGATGGTGCTCTCAGAGACGTGTCGAGTACCGTAGCGTGATCTTGTTGCATTTCAAATTAACCACAGTAGTAAGACCGTGCCAAGTTCTTGCATTAGATCCAGAATGAAGCCAGTAAACGTGTCAGGTGCACAGAGCAGTGTTTCAAGAATAAACAAGCGACAAAGGAAACTCCTTTCTTCTGCTGCTTTTTAGTTTGCGCCACGTCTTGTCACACAAATTAATTGCAAGGTAAGACGCCTTTCCTCTGCTCGCTGTACTGAGCAGCCTGCCTCAGCAAGGAGAAAGCAGAGATGGTAGCAAACTAAATGGCCCTAGACCCCTGGGAATCCTGTAAGACAGCCACTTACAACCTGGTTTTATCTTGTTTCTCATTCATTATCCCTCAAAGAAATTAACTTTGGAGGCAGGACAGGAATGTAGATAAACCACAGAGAGTTGTTTACCTAGAAAAAGAAAAAAAAGTGTATTTTAGAAGTGCATTGCCCAGGCCGTGTTAGTTAGTGAATCTCACTTTAAATGCACTTTTTTCCCCCCAATGTAGTTAGAGTTTTTCTCTACAAATCATTTCTCGGTCTAAATCTTCAGTTTCTTGGAAACTACATGACTGATGGTCGTCAACACTCGTGCTAATCTATTGCACTTTAGCTGCAGAGTTGCCCGCTCAGCACTATACATGGCTCCAGTTTGCACCACTTGCTTTACAAGGTATAATACCAGCTTTACATCCCTCGTAGCTGAAGCTCCGACAATTTTTTTTCCTGTATGATTCAGACAGGGGCAAAGAAACGCATTTGTTGAGTTGAGAAATGTTCATGTTCAACTGTTTTCGTCTTGTTTATTCACATGAAAAGATTTAAGATGGAAACCCTGAAGCGCGTGTGCAGAACCAGGGTTGTGGCTGAGACCTGACACATCAAAACTCAAGAGCAGTTTGCCCAGGGTGCTCCCAGGGCCAGCAGTAGGACCAGTACAGGACCCAGAGTCACCGGGGTTTTGATGGAGTGCTGGTTAGCTGCTGTTGCTATTTGTGGAGTAATTATTGGAGGTAACTAAAAATCAGAAAATGGCTGTGTCCACGCACTAAGGGAAATGTATAATGTCAAAGAAGATCCCAGAGGAAAAATGCAGCTGGCATGTGAAGAATCTTCTCCAAGGCTACCTCCCTACTAGGCCTGCTGCTTATCAAGGAAAAACAGGAGATGGAAGACAGAGGAGGCTTGTTTTTCCAACTCTCATTTCAATCGCAGCATGGCACTAGACTTGGATGTGTTGTCTATGAGCAACCTTGGGTCAACACCTGGCACCCCTTAGACAAATACCCCACTTCGTGTGGACCTTGAATTATGACAAAACCATAACTCCAGATCACTGACCCCCCTCCTTCCCCCTTACTGAGCACGTGCTCCAAGTTTTGGTAACTTCCACCTTAAAAGGGGAACGGAACTGTCTTTATCAGTCACCATAAAGGTATGACTAGAGTCACTGAAGCTCCACCTTGCAGGTAAAAAATATTATAAAAATAGCCCAAAGAAAGGAGGGGATTAGGGAAGATATCATCACAGTCAGGGAAGACATCATCACAGACCAGTGAGGGATGACTCCACCACAGACCTCTGACCCCTGGGACCAGTCAACAGGCTGAGCCTTTCTGCCCCCACATTGGGACCCCTTTGAGTAAGACTGAGACTCAGACGAGGATCTTCCTCGGAAACTTAGAAAATCTCTAGAGAATTATTTTACCAATTTAGCACTTTGTAGCAACTTGTAATGATTTGTAACTTTAGTACAAGCATTTCTTTCTGCAGACAGTAGATTATCACCAGCAACCCATACAAATCTGTATTAATCCTGTTGCCCTATTAAAGCGCTTTCATTTGCTTACAGACTTGCTGCACTATTTCTTACTGGGCTGTCGCATGATGAGGTTGTGACAGGCCGATGGGTGCAGGACACTATTGAGTGAATTGGGCACTGATATGTCCAGGCTTGTAGTGTCACATCAAACTGTGACTGTTCTCACCCAGCCACACTAACCCCGTGCCCAACAGGATGCTGCTAAATGCTGCCAGTTTAGCCGTGTGAGTCCATAAATCATATGGGAGTGCAGTTCACTATCGAGTGAGTCTGCTGTTGTCAGACCCATAGTGCTCAATTGGGCAACACTCAGGATTTCAGCCCAGCTGCCTCCAGCTCCTCCAGTTGTCTGAGGGTGAGTTGGAACACAGGGGGTTTATTTCCTGTGAAATTACTTTACCACCCCTTTCACACAGCACCATTGCAGCAGTTTAAAGGTCCCGACCAAACGTAACATTCATCAGACTTTTTTTTCAGTATGCCTGCGTGTTTCTATCTAAACACCTTTGTCAAAATCTGGGTCATGTGAATATTCCTACACCTCACTTGCTTCTCAGCAAGCAAAGGATCTCCAAGCACTACACTTTCCAGCAGCGATGCAGGTAGGAAAGTCCTCCACAGAGCCTTGTATGTGTGTTGTGCTGGGGGGGCAAGGGGAGGAAGAAAGGACATGCTGCTGCCTTGCTTCTCATCCAGCTTCAGTTCTCCACTGATGCTGGTGCACCCATGTCTACCTACCCCAAGCAACTGTACCAGGAATTGCTCTTCAGCAGTGGCCATGCCAAACACCAGACCCAGATCTTCTCCTGCAGTACCATTCCCTACATCCTATCCTTGCATTGCTGCTGGCTGAGACAACCCAGCTATGTGTCTGAGGGCACAGCTAACCCTATGGATAACTGCTCAACCCCACCCTCACCAGCATCTGCTGAGCCTTCCTAAGCCATCACACAATGGCAAACGTCCCTGTGATCCTTAAGGACCCAGTGATTCGATATCCTCGTACAAGCAGCAGCCCAAGCTCACAGCAGCGCTCCTCAAGTCAGCCAAGGTTTTTAATGGGATGAACATGGCTAAAACATTGTCACACCAGACAAAACTCCTGGGATCGGTGGGGTGGTGAAGCAACTCAAAGAGAAGGGTCTCCATAAACAGCATCGCTGTCCACAGCACAGTCTTCTCCAAAAGACTTTGGTTTGTAACAAGGAGAGTTTGGCAAGTCTAGCCACCTTAAAAACTTTTGGAAAAAACTCTCTGCTCCTGTTTCATAACAGAGTGTCAGAGACCACATCTTATGCAACTGGGGTGTCATTACATCAGCAACTGGAAAAACTGCCAGAGCGGGGTCACCCCAGCCCTAGAGCCCTGCCCAGCTCCTGCAGTACCTGTCTGAGTGCGATGGAGGAGCTCACCACCCGTTAAACCCCACTGCGTTCCCTCCCCAGGCTCTGGGGGGTTCCTGGGGCCAGGTCAGCCGTGCTCCACCTCTGTGAGCAAGCACGGCCTTTTTACACAGCTGGGATGAGGTTCTGTCACTGTCTGACCTGATGGAGGTGTGCCCTAGGGATGAGAATTTTTTTCAAGGGCTTGTAATGAAACAAACTGCTGGAGGCAAAATAACAAAACAGGGAGTCTCAGCTCTTCCACCAGGTCATCTGAAGTTAATTCTTTGCAAATAGCAATCTTACATCCAACTGGATCTTACCAAAACATTTCCAAAACAGATATCAAGTCACCTGCAAGAAATCACTCAGGAACTTAGGTTAGAGCCAACATTCCAGGAAAATCTGAGCACAAGGAATAGTGCCTGAGCTCCATGGCATGCTCCCATCCATGGGAGAGGAGACTACGTATGCTGTGAAAAGTTATTTAGGTTTTTAGTAACAGACAGGGAAATGATCTTTCAAGTCAAAGATTTCTCATCTGTAAGATGGCTGTTGAATAAGCCAACATCAAGACTCAGAAGGACATTTGAAGGAGCTCACTCCTTACAGCAACATCTATGCAACCAGCGTTTTACTTCTAGTAGTTGAACAAAATTGCAAACAGCTGGTGGATTGTTGGAACATTTTAAAACATTTCTTTCAAGGTAGTTTATTACTTTCTTAAAAATAAATACACATGCCACACATTCCTCATTTTGCAGACACGGCGAACATGTATCCCAAGGACCATTTTTTAGTGAGTGAGTTTCTTATTCAAAGCAAATTCTCTGTTCTGATTTCTCTACAGCTGTGGCACTCAGTTTTATTTTTTTCTCCCCTGTAGCCTGGTAGTCCCTCTTTCCCAGGTGAACAAGTACCTTCATATATCATAAAGGAGGAGAGGTTGATCACAGTTGCGTTATCATTGTGCTCACCCTCCCTCCTGGGGCACAACCCCTTGGCAGAGCACCCTGGCTCAGCAGGGAACCAACAGGCATTTTCTAAAAGGTGAGTGGAAAAGCCTGATTACTTTATGCATGAGGGATTTATTTCAAACACTGCTGTGAGGACTCTCCAGAGGTCCTAAAAGCTAAGGATAGATTTTGAAAACCACATGCTTGCATTTGGAGGGATGAACTGATGACTGCACTGCTCAATTCCCTATAGCAAAGGTCAGGAATAGAAAGGCAAAAATAAAAATCTCAGCTCATTCCCCTTGTGAACATCTTGCCATTAGTTAACTCTTCCTGAAGCCAAAACTTCTGCCTGCTCCCAAATCCTTCCTGTCCCTCCCTTCACATGTCATTGCTGAGAACATAAATATCCTCTTCATCACACAAGGCCACCTTCATCCTCCAAAAAGGCCTGGATCCATGCTCTGCTCATCCTTCCTTGATCTGCCCTGGTACCAGATAGCATCTTTCACCTCTCAGTCTGCAGCACCTTAACTGTGGTGAACCAGCTGTAGGTACCAGATGGAGACAACCTAAGACAAGGTGAAGCAACCCTCCAAGGCGAATGGCACAAAGTCAACGCACACAGCTGCTGGGAACTTTGCGACTGGTGAGGGATACGGTGCTGCACACCATGCATTTTAACACAAGCTTTAATTGAATTCATTATGAGAACCGCATCCCCACGTTACGAATACCATACGGTATTTTGCAGCTGCGGTTGTAACTCAGCTTCATCAAAAACCTGCAGTGGCAAGGAACAAGCAATAGCAATGGCACATCACTTTTTCAAAGAATATAAAACAGTGTATGGCTACAGGCAAGTACATGCAAAGTCAAGAATAAAATCAGGGGCTTCAGTTTTCTTAATTTTAATGGCAGTTTTCACTTATCAGAAGCAGAAACCCTTTCAACTATGGATAAAATAAAATATATATATAACGATTACCAAATACAAAAGGAAAGTACAAGGTCAGTGCTGTTAATGTACCCATAGGTAGGGACCTTCTTGGGTGACTTGGGGGTCTGTCCCCTTGCTCACAAGTGAGTGCTAGAAGGGGCAGGTAGGTGAATGTTACCAGATCCTTTACTGGGCAATGGCAACACTTTCTCTTTGCCGTCATACAGCAACTAAACGTTGGTATTAAGTTGATAATGAATAACTTGTATTTCCCCTCTCTTCTATGATATCAGTCTCTAGAGACCTCCTCCGCATTATGCACACAGACACACATCCACACACTCATCCACTTTAAAAACTCCCGTCTGATCTGCATCAGTTAAGAAGCGTTATAGGCAGTGCCCAGAAGTCCTTTCTCTCTCTTTGTCCTACAGTAAAACTTCTTTCAGCAAGTCAAAAGGCATAAAACCTGAAATTTCAACTCAGCTGATTATCCCTCTTTCTTTACAGCCCTTTTTTTCACCCTGTTTCAGAAGCACAGTTGCTTCCAGAAGCTCTTTGCTGCCTTGCATTAGGTGGGGTTCTCTTTAGGACCTAACCACAGTCCCTTTAAACAGAGATGGGCCAAAACCTGAAAAAAATCAGATATTTGGCAAAGTTTAGATCTGAAGCTTTAGTATTAGACTCTCTGAAAATAAGAAAAGGAAATTTCAGAGAATGGGTGTTACAAAAAAGGAAAAAAAATCTGTAATCAGTCTAATTTGATAACCAATTTGTTTCAGCCATGCTCTCACTCTTGCTTTTGAAATGAATGTCTTTTGTCTCCAAAGGTCAGAGAGCTGCACCAGAGTGTTAAATCCATTGCAAGCACAACCACCAGATGTGTTTGTTTTATGAACTTCAGATTTCCTGAACCTCTTTGTTAAAAAACCTGTGTCTCTATTACTTGTGATCAGGAGCAGAAAATTCAGCAGCTAACAATCAAACCACAGTTATTTCTTGAAAAGTTTCGTCAGATAAGGTTAATTCATCATGGATTATATGCTCAATTCAAGCAGTCTGAAATTTTCCAGCAATTATTTGGTTCAGACTCAATACCCCAATGCAAAACAATCTAATATCATTATCATTTTCAGGTGTAAATGTTCAGTAATGAACCCAAAGTCGTCTTCTGTTAAGGTCTTACAGCCAAGCCTATGAGATGCATTAATCTCTAGAAACACAGACTTGTTACACAAGCTACAAAATTATCTGTTTGATGTAAATCCTAAACCCTTAAACCACATATGTGCATTGGAAAAGGCTTGATTTATATGGCTGTAAAACTCTTGCAGGAAGGATGGACTCTTTGACTTATAAAGAAAGCTGGAAAGAGGAAGCCCGCTTCATTTGCAAATTCAGCGTGCAAGATAGCGAGCAACATTCTTGTCTTCTGACTTCCCTGCAAAACAGTTTGTAACATCATCACACTGAGCAACATTGTGTATGCGCCCTTATTTATAGAACTTGCTGGTATTTTCATCATACCAAGGTTTAAAATTAGTATTTTAGCTCATGCCACCTCTTCCTCGCACCACATGCACAGAAGATGCCCCCTCTCCTGGGGACTCATGGAGACAAAAAACTCTGGGGTGAGCAGCTCCCCACAAAGAAACACTGACAAAGCTAGAGGTGACCACAGATACCCCAGATCCATATTTGCAAACTTCATCTATCTAGTTACTTGTTACAAGCACTCATTTTTACAGAAAGCAGGTTGGATTGGCATAGGATAGGAACCTGTAATTTATTTATTTATTTATTTTAAAACACGCCTCACTCAAAATCTCTCTGCTGG
>NW_010288913.1:76166-78174 GCF_000700745.2 Antrostomus carolinensis | reverse complement strand
CCGCTCATCCATGCCTCCCTAATTGGATTCCTTATGTCTGAGAGCAAGGCTCATACAAGCTATGCCTTTCACATCTCTTCATTTCAAGGCTGGATGCGATGCATTTCTCCCCACCAAGGACACGCTCTGGGGACGAACCTGCTGAGCAGTACAAACACCACTGGACCAGACCTAGACTGGGCACTGCAACTGGTGCCACAATGGTGCCCTCAGACAGCTCCCCCCTCAACAAACCCAGCCTTTCCACTTACCTCTTACCTCCTTTTCACCTTTAATAACCATTCCCACTCCAAAAGGCAAGAAAAGCACAGTGGACGCTACTCCTTTTACTTATCTGAGAGCGCAGCACAAAGGCAAACCACGAGTTTCTGAAGCAACCTCAGTGTAAATTGATGACCAGGCAATAAACCTGTCTTTAGATAAGTAGAACGGTTTGCATATGTTTTTGTGCGTGCACCTGCCTGTTCAGCGAGTCATCACTCATTTCACAGCTCATTTCGCTGACTGTGGTCTACAGGTTTTATCTTTTTAATTGGGCAAACAATACACACCTTGTCTTTGCACATAAAGTCCAGTGCGAACGTGTGTGACTCCTACAAGTCGTGGTTTGTTTGGTTTGGGTTTTTTTTCAATCAGCTCTTAGTAACGCTGTACATTTAAGGTGGACGTGTTCCCTTTTTTGCCAGTTCCCTATCTGCAATGCAAATACTCAAATTTCTGCAAAGATTTTGATTCTGCCAGAGGCAAATCTTCAAGAGCCCCAGTCAGTGTCCATTAAAGCCCAGGGGGAGAGTCCTTTGATTTCAAACATCTTTGGGACAGGCCTAACTGCACTAAAAGGAAAAGACAAGAAGTGCAAGTCCCTCCTCATTCCCAAACAAGGAGTATAAAGCAGATGAAGAGCAGCAGAAATTCAGCAGTTATCCTACTTCATGTGGTTTCTCTGGGAAATAGTCGGGGGTTTTTTAAATACAGAGGCAGTGCATTACACAGAGACAGGGTTTAGCATCTCCTGCAGAGGCTGACGGTGCAGTTTACACCAGCAGCAGTCTTGGCCTAAGGGACAATCTATTGCAAAGAGCAGATACAACTGGCCAAGCAGAGCATGGTCCTCCAGTGGTTGTGTTCTCCCATCTTCTACACTTTGCATTGTTCCTTACTCTTATGGCTTCAAATCCAAGCCCACAGGGTCCAGAGAAAGGGAACCACCGTGAGGACACACAGCACACCCATTCACTCAGCTCAGGGCTGCACTAGGACACAAGCAGCAGCCCCACCACCTGCCAATGGGCTCTGCACAACCAGACTCTGAGCTGGGGTCCTACTTGAGACTGTCATCAGCATAAACCCAACCAGAGTTCAACTGAGGCCATCAGCATCAGCACAAACCCAACCAGGCCTCAACTGAGGCCACCACAGAGAGGATGAGCACCCATCCCCGTCCCAGCTCAGGCCAAGGCAACCACTCAAATAAACATCCCCCCCACACACACACTCTTGGCAGCATGATTAGTTTTTTGGCCAAGACACATTGAATATAGAGGGGGAAAAGTGCTGTCTTTGTTCTAGGATGCAAATAAGCATCTTTTTTAGAAGCTGAGAAAGAGCCCCAACTAACAAAAATTGCACATTGACTGAAATACACCAGGCTGCCTTTCAGATGTAGACTTCAGACAGAAAATGAAACATATCAAAGTGTCTGATTTGACGTGGCTTGCAGCTGCAAGGCAAAGCGACTGTCCCATTTTTTTCCCCCTGAGGCGAACACTCAAGATTTTCTTGATCTTATCTTTGTCTTTCTATAAGTCTTTGAAAACCATCTGTAGAGATTCATAAAGGGTATTTGTGTTTTAAGTAAACTGCAGAAATGATCTATACCGAACAGATGGAAACAAATCAAAAAGCTTAACGGGACACAGAAAAACAGCAACACTTAGAAAAATACTAGATATGAATGAGTAGGCAGGTTGTCTCCCATTTATATTACACTGGTGTGGCATCTCTTTCC
>NW_010288913.1:73749-76130 GCF_000700745.2 Antrostomus carolinensis | reverse complement strand
CCGTCTTTGTTCACAGACTGCAAAATAGTTCCCGTTTGCATTTGCTCTTCTGGACGAGCATCCCTTCGATGGGAATTGTTCAGCTCCTTGGCAGAGCCTGAACACCGACCCGCAGCCCTTAACGCAGCTCCCTCAGAAATAGATTGCACTTGACAGCAAAGGGCTCTGATTTTTCACAGCTTGCCAAAACATTTCTGAGCAGATAAAGTGGGGGAGAAAAGTGCTACAAATCAATCTCCGGTGCGCTCAGGGATTGTGTGCTTGTTTGTTTGTTCGAGGTGATGGGGTTTTTTTTCTGACAGACGATTTCAAAGAAGCATAAGACTACTTCCTCTGTACCAGCTTTTCATAGAAGACACAATAAGGTGCAAAATTATGTGTGTTACTGGAGTGAGTGGGCGTTAATGGGACTTCCTGAGTGCACTAACAAAACCAACAGAGAGAAAACAAACTTACAGATTTCCCCCGATGTTTCAGCTGCAGCCCTGCGTGTTTCCCCCTCTCCCCATTACTCAGAGCCCTATGTGCCCATTTTGAGGAGGCTGCCATGATACCTCTGGAGAGTGTGAGCCCTAGTTCAGCTCAGTCAGTGTAACCCTGAGCAAAAACCCTGCTCGGCCACACCTTCACCGCAAAGACTACACATCAGCATAGCTCTTGTTCTGCAGAACTCCCAGCAGTGGGTCCGCAGAGGCCAGTCCCTGCTAACACAAAGTCTGGACCATATAATCCCCTCCATAAATTTATCAGCCTCTGCCATAACCTGCACAAGCTCCACAGGTACGCTCAGACACAGCTATTTTATAACCTCACCCCCTTGGTGGCAGCAATATCTGTTTTATCTCCAACTTACATTTATTAGTGGCCAGTTTGTACTTCTCCCCCCCTTTTCTTTTCCTTTCTTTTCACACCAGTCCTTTACAGGCCCAAGGCAAGGGTTAAGGTAAATCCCAGATGGGAGATCTGGGGATGGAGAAGACTGTTGGATTGACATCAAAGCACTCCTCCTCCTTTGTTCCTATAGGAAGTTATGTGACAGAAGTCGAAGATAAGTGGGTGTTTCTATTGAGCTACTTAATTTGTTATGAAGCCAAGACACAGGTTCTGCCTTAAGTATCTTGGGAGGAGGGTGACCTTATCCTGCAGTCCCACCTGGTCCCCAGGATGGACACTAAGGACAGTCTTGTCCCTTTAGACTCCAGGACCACACTTTGGTTGGGGTCCCCAGACACACAAAAGGGGCACAAGAAAGAGTGACTTCAAATGAAGAAATGACAGGGTAAACTCAGACCCTACATCATGCTTCCTCCACTGAGATGAAACTCCAGCACGTACAAGCTGTGGGCTGAGCTCAGTGCATACCCAGATGCATTCCCATCATTGACAAAGGGAATTAACCTTTGACTTTGTCAGAGTCCAAAAGCATCTGAAAACTCAGTTCCCCTCTTAACTCCGGTAGACAGAGCAGGAGAAAAACTCCTTGACATCCCTCCTCTCCCTCTGTGAGGCTGGGGCCACAGGGTTCCAACATGTGTAGATGTGGGGACAGAGTGAAGTATGGGCAGCTGTGGTGGGAAAGGCCCTTCAGCTGACCACGTCTACCCATCAACCTCCAGGCAAATCACCATGATGTGCTGCTATACACCGTTTCTCACCAGCTCTTTTAGCCATTGCCCAATGAAAAGAAACATTCCTATGTATTTATTTTCTCCTCTCAGAGCAGCTCACTGGCCGGCCTCTGCTCAGCCACACTGACTTCTCCAGAGGGGAATAGGCAAAGACTGACTTCCACCCTTGCCCATCAGGCCACACTCATGAAACCATGATGTGCAGATGACATTCTGGGGCATTGTCAGGCTGAATATATCCTTTTTTTCCCTGACCTGGAGTTTAGCCATCTCAAAGCTCTGCCCCCTGAGCAAAGCACAAGTCACCCCATGCTGTGACCCCAATGAACCTTTGGTATTTGAATCTGCGTAAGTGCAGATTCCCAGTTCTATCCACCTACCAGCCTACAGAGCCTTGTACTCAGAAATAGAGGCAATACTGTGACTGATATTTTTAGAAAGGGAATGCATATGTAAATTATTCCACTGAAAACCTCTCTGTGCGTCAGACTCTCCCCTGATTTGGAGAACATCCCTTCTATCTTTTCCTCAAGTACACGCTGTGTAGAGCGAAGCTCAACATCTCAGGGAATCTGGTAGCAGAGAAGGTGGCTGCAAAAGTGATTCATCTATCACATCTTTCACAGTTTCGGTAAACTGGAACAGTGAGAATTTCTCTGCCCCCAGCCTTAGCTGCTTGAGAGCTCCCCGACTTCTCTTCCATTCATAGCTTCATGCATGCGCAGGGAAAAGCAAGGAACATTGCTGGTTTCC
>NW_010288913.1:46954-73715 GCF_000700745.2 Antrostomus carolinensis | reverse complement strand
CTGAGGATGCTGTCAGAATCCAGACAGGCCCATCTGGTGGGAATGCTTTCCCAGTCGGTGGCTCAGAGGCTGCTGAATGACATGGCTCCTTGCTGGCACGGTGGTGAGGAGCACTAACAGCCCTCTGCATGCACAAGCCAGAGCAGCTCATGGGCGATTCCTGCACCAAGACCATCCCACCAGCGAGAGCTGAGCTTGCACCAGGGCTGCTCAGCCCCAGGCAGACCAGACATCCCACCCATACTTAGTGCTGGCAAAACAGAGCTTCCCAAGAGAAGGTGACTCTTGGAGCCACCAAAACACACAGCTGTGTTCTTCCACCCCCTCATACTCACACCCTCCACCGGTGTAACCTGCCCAAAACTCCTCTGGTCCCAGAGGCCACGCAGCAGCTCAGGAACGTGTGCACCAGCGGGCATCTCACCACTGCTCTGCACTTTGGGAAGTAAACAGCACAGTCCCCCACGTTGTTTGATCACTGTCCAGAAGCTATTAGGAAGCTAATTAAAATGAATAGATCACTTAAGTATTCAGAGTTCATATCCCATTAATTCAACAGTGCAAGATACAGAGAGAAAGACAAAGGCTGAAGAAAAGGCCAAGGACGGTACAGCAGTGTTCCTTGGTGTGGGGTTTTTTTCCCCCCTTTCTTGTAATACAAAAGATAAGTCTGTCTCCTGGCTTATCTAGATACATTTGTAAAGATTAAAAACACACTTTTCCTTTGCATCCTGCTGTAAATCATTAGCCCATGGTATCACGAAGCAGGGCACTCTGCCAGCCTTAAGGTTCTGATTTAAGCCACAAAGATGGGGAAATTCAGAGTGAAACCTGCTGCTGTATGCACAGGACCAGCTGGGCAGGCAGGACTCTGCTCTTCCCCTGCCCTCACAGGCAGATGGGGAGATGGTGCTGCACATGAGCAGCAACGCAGCCGCAGCTCTACGGGAAAGGCTGGTCCCAATTCCTGCACCAGGAGCAGGGAAAAAGAGCATTTTCCTGCTTACCAGCACTATTTAGGAGTAGGGACAGCAGCAGCCAGGCAAGGGGGTAGCTTACCCCCAGGACCCCACTCATGCAGGCTGGCTACGAGGTGGGAGCAACAGTTGCCAAAGCCTTGGGCTTTGGAGGAGGACTCAGGGAGGTGTCCCCACAGAGAAACCCCCATCCCCAATCACATCCTCAAAACCCAGCTCAGTAGGAATGAGTGTGCTGCAAGAGAGGAATCAGGTAGCTCAAAGAGTGGGAAATGGGATGACAACACCTTAAAAAACACACTGAAAAATAGCTGTTGGGTGTCCTCGGGATGAGTCCTGCAGCTTGTAAGATTTGGACATCTCCCTCTTGCAAAGGTCTGTTTGCAACAATGCAACGTGGAGCCCAAAAGAGAAAAAAAATGAAGAGCTGCTATGGTCCAGACCCCCACCTCTTGCTGAGGGGTTTCTCCTGCCATATCACTCTGTATGTCCTATACTTAATACTAGTTTTTAAAACTGGCATCTCTAACTCCTCCACCTCTCCCTCAAAGTATTCCTGGGTCAGAAAAACTCAGCTAGAGGGAATCTGCTGAAGAACACATATGTTTGTACCCCAAAATCCTGCAGTCATTGTCCTATGTTTTGTATCTCTTCACCATAAAACCTAACCCAAGGAAATACATTTCTTTGTCACATTCCAGACCAACACAAATTAATGTATTGGCATTAAAAGACCATGAAAAATGGGGTTAATTACAGAAACAATGACCTTTATATACAGCAGCTCAGCCATGGGCTGCTATCATACATCATAATGTTAGGAAGAACCACTTACTGACACACAACAGCAAATAATAAATAATAAATAATAAATCCATCAACCTAAATTGAACTTTGTGTAATGCATGCCTGACAAACCATAGATTAATTTGCCTAATCTATCATTTGTTAATCCTTCATCCCCAAGAACTGCATATAAGTGCTACAACTGTGACATTTGAGTCTGTTCCTATGGGCATGGTGACTCAGATACAGTCATCCAGAAGTCCATCAACTGAGTTTCCCACCTTTAACGAATACTGCCAAAGCACTGCAGATTCCATATTTCAAAGGAGGATAGCTGGAGCATCAGAAGTTCTGGATTTATGAAGGCACAAAAATAATAATAATCAGGGTTTTACATCATCTGTAACTAAGACAATTCAACTAAACTTAGCACATTGTTTGCTGTATATAAATAATAAATGTTAATATTCAATGTTAAAGGAAACTGGAGATGTAATCCACAGTAGCAAGTTTATACAATGAAGCTCAATGTACAAAAGCTTGCTCATTAGAGTGAGGCCCTTGATAAAAGGAGGAAATTAAGAGGAGTTTTTAGTTTCAAGTGTATTTTACCCTGAGGCTGTTTAGGGTTTTACAGCCACAGGAAAGGTAACACGACAGACCTGGGAAGCTGTAGGTGGAACAGACGCAGAGGAGGTGGATGTGCCCACCTCATTAGAATTATTGGAAATTGGCAATTTATTTCTATAGCCACTAAGTGCAAAATGGTCCCAGAAAAGAATAACTGCTGGTGATTAAGAGCAATGAAAACCTCCAAAACTTTCTGTGAGAACCAGCAGCTGCTGCATCAAACTCCATCATGTCCTATTCTGCCCCAAGACCTGGGGAGGTGAAGGTACAAACCAGCAACTGGTACCAAGTTCTGCAATGGGAGAGCACTGGGGGAGCAGGCAGGAAGGAAAGCATTCCCCAGGCACCCTTGCTGCTGAGATCCACCCAACTTTCCAAGTTAGAAGGGAAATTTTGCATAGGATTGTAAAATACTACAGAATATTTTTCCCCAGTTCGTACTGAGTGACAAGTTCCACAGCAGAGATACCTAAAATACTCACTTATTAAAACCATTATTAGACACAAGAAGTATGTCTGCTCCCACGTGAGAACTGGAAATTGGTGTCTAGTTTTAAAGAGGCAGCCAAGAAGCAAACAATTGAAATAATATTTTCCCTCCCCAAACAGATTACGCTAAATTTACGTTGTTTCCCAGTGTTGCTGTTAAATCTAATTAATCTGTTCTTTGCAACACCGCTCACATTTGCTTTAATTGTCGAGTGACACCATGAAGTGGCAGTGCCAAACCTGACTGGGAGCTGCAGTGGGACCCCACAGCTCTTTTCCATTCGAAATTAACCCCTCATGTTCAAACGGGTGCTTCACTGCTACTGGGTGCTCACCAAGCAGGTAGGTGTGAGTGTGCAGGGCTGCAGGGGCTGGTGCATCCTTTCCAGACACAGGGATGAGGGGTTGCACTGTGAGGATGCCTGTTATGGCATCAGAAAAAAATAAAATAAAATAAAATAAAATAAAAATGAAAAACATTCCAGACATGGCAAGAGCAGCAAAGACAGCAGGAGGGTCATGTTTTGCTGCTGCACTTGGCAACCAAGAACAGCAATTTGCATCAAGCCTGCCCCATCACAGAAGTCTCCATCTTCAAGTATTAAATATAGTTTGGAGGGAAAAGCTTTCAAACAAGCAAGGCATCAGAGTTGACTGGAGAATAGACATCACAGACTGTGTAAACCCAACCAAGATGGGAGCTTTGCTACAACTCAACAAGAGAGCGATGCACTCCTAGTGAAGTCTCTCGGGTAGAATTACAAAGTTAACATGTTTGTGCATGCTACATGCAGTCAGAGCAGAAAGCTGGAAACCATGGGTTAATGGAAGAAACCACCAGTCACCTGTGTCACATGCGTATTTAATGCCCT
Organism: Antrostomus carolinensis; assembly: GCF_000700745.2. Classification (NCBI taxonomy): domain Eukaryota; kingdom Metazoa; phylum Chordata; class Aves; order Caprimulgiformes; family Caprimulgidae; genus Antrostomus; species Antrostomus carolinensis. The sequence goes on along the minus strand of NW_010288913.1, from coordinate 69,961 downwards.
CAGAGGACAACTATGCCAACTGCTCAGCAACCAGGAACTCTTTCTTAAGAGCTACTGAAATAAGCTTGTGATCTAGTTCATAAATAATCATGGAATGAAATGATTTATGGATTTGCTGAATTAAAGCTTTCCTGTCTCTGTTCTCCCTCCAGCTGCTCTAGATGGCTGGGAGAGGAGGGCAGCAGGGATGGGGATGCAGTGGAGCTACAAGAGTTGGGCTGAGGTCACTGTGAGTAGGTTTAAGGGTGTGTTTTGCTTTGTGGAGCTGAAGGACAGTGTGGATGGCTGGACCTGACACACAGGTACCCAGGGGACTGGGCTCGTGGGGGACCCCAAGGTTGTTCTTGGCTCCTGACGATCATGCCCACATCTGACACCCATCCCAGGCTGGGCTGCTCCCACCCCACACAGCATCCTTCAGGTTCTGGCTTGTACCAGTCTGGGAAAACATATCCCAAGGTGGTGATAGTTAAGTTATTATCTAGATGCCATTCTCAAAAATCCCAGTCCATTTTCTCCAGTTACCCCTTGACTCAGAAGAGCCAGACCAAATATAAACTGACACACTCAAGTGTTATATGATCATCACTATATAAATAAATGTCATTTAAATCACAATTCGATCTAACTTTGTGGTCAGCCCTGCTTTGAGCAGGAGGTTGGACTGTACGACCTCCAGAGGCCCCAGAGGCCCCTTGCAACCCAGATTATTCTTTGACCCAGTGATTTTCTTCTTGACAGAAATTTTCCATCTCTTAAAATAATCATAACTTATTGCAAGCCACAAGAAAAAAAGTTTAATAACAGGTACCTCCTGCTTTGAAGCTGCTTTGGATTCAAAGCTTTAGGGGAGATAAATACATTTAAAAGGGATTGTAGCCTTTAAAGGAGGACACAAGATGCAATCCTGTAGCACTCTGCACAAGGCAGGCACCCGGCTCCAGTGCTGGCACGACTGCTTTCATATGCATTACTATTTGATTTTATAATTGCATCCAATTACCTTCCATAGCATGGAAGATGCAGATTTTAAAAATGTGCTATGATTTTTTAATTTTTTTTCCTCCTAGCTGCTTGCACCCAAATTTGCTTGCAGTGCCTTGCAGGTTGCCCTGCTCTTCCATGGAGCACCAGTCAGCTCCCAGCAGCATATTTATACTATATTTATCAAAACTTTGAGCCAGGTCATTATCATGGTGCAGAGGACCCATGGCCAAGGCACCCCAAGAACCACCTTTCTCTTGCCAAAATCAGGGGTGTCCCCACAGCCCCATCGGCGCCACAGGGTGAAGCAACCCTGGCTGCTGTGAAGATCAAGCTGTGCTTGTGTCGGGCTTTGATGTTCCCAGGTGGAAGGAGGTTTAACGGTGCGGTGGAGTGTTGTTTTTACACAAGATTTATCAGTACAGTTAACACACCGCCACAGAGCTGCTATTTGAGCATGCCCTGAATGTTAATAAGCGCTCACAAGACAGGCTGCTGCCACAGGTACATGCTGATGTTCACCTTCAAAGAGCTTCATAAACATCAGTTTGGCGGGTCTCACCTTTGTCTCCCAAAGGAGAGCTGAGCTCTGTTTTGTGGGGAAGGGAGGGAGACACAAAGGTCATGGATAGGCTTTGCAACAGGCTTGGGAGAGCAAGGATTCAAAAGAGATTGAAGTGTCTTATTTTCACACAGACATTTATATAGGGCTTATACGTTGTACTGCCTGGAGGAACCTTGTACTTCAGCATATGAGAATTTTGGTGGGTTAGGATATATTTTATCCTGAGGTGTGTAATTTCTCAGTATCCAAGAGGATGAGCTGCTCTCTCAAATAGAGTTTTTAAACAGAAACTTTGTTGAATTTTAACAGAGACACATCAATGAATCCCCATTGATATCCTAGAGAGATCAAGCAAGAGGATAGAAAAAAAATACAGGAAAAAGCATCTGGGATCTTTTGGGGGAAAACTATCAAAGTATCATAGGAAAACATAAAGCTTGATTGGGTATTAAGAGGTCATCCAGCCCCATGTTTCTCAACCTTTAAAAAAATCACTTAACTCCTTTGTTTAGAACTCACAGACTACCTTGTGCACTGTTGGCACAACTAACTTACTTGCCAAACTAACCAATTTGAATCAATGCTGAAACATGCTCTTTTCCTTCTCTCATCTTCTTTGTTCAATTCCTGCATGATTTATTTTTTCCTAGTTGCCTTATGGTCTGCCCTGTGATGTCCTGTGAATGCTCCTGCATCAGTTTCCCTGGCTCCTTAGTGAGGTCTTGCCTTCCGAAAATCACAGGTCTCATCAAAGCCATCCACACCAGCCCAAGACAAAACAACGTTCCCTTTAGTGACCTCCTGGTTGCCTCCCTCCCTCCACCTGACAGCTCACCCGGCCACCTGAGTTCAGAGCTCCTGTGATTTGCCTGCCTTATCTTTGTGGTCCCTGCACATAGACATCCTCTGATGTCATCCCCAAACCTCTGTGGACAGCAGGTTTTATAGATCCAGCTGTACTGTTAAACAGGAAAGCCCAGTAATTCAAATAAATACTATGTCTTTAATCCTCATAGTTTACCATCCTGCGCAAATTTGACTGCCTCCTGAGCTACCCTTTGCTGTAGGAAAGGCTTTTCATTACCAGACACAGAAACAAGATAACTTGTGCAGCCTCTGTAAAAGATCCCCTGACCTCACTCAGAGCCAGCCCCAACTGTCCTAAATCACTATCTGGGACTACAGGCACAAAACCATCCACCCACCAGGATGCACATCCTTTGGGATGACACCAAGGAGGTATTTTTCATATTTGGGCAGACAGAAGAGAGTGTTTCCCACACCTTTCCCACACCTCCTCTCCAGAGCAAACCCAGCCCCATCCAACTTCTTTCTTAACCACAGGAGCAGCGATTCTGTGTGCCTTGTGTATGTAACTAACACACAGAGGTCTGTTTTTTTGTTTAAATAGCTGTGAAAAGCACTGTGTGTGTTTTACCCAGAGATATATTACACTTGATTAGGCGGTGCGCTGGAGCGCGAATGGTACAACAGGAGACGGACGTGCTTAACTAGCGGTTTCAGCTGGCGCTCCGGTATCGGGAGGTCAAGGGAAAGATTAACTATATCTGACTGCTGTGTCAAAACACTCAATTGGAGCATTTATAAACCCACAGAACTAGTTGCCTCAGTTGGCAGATCAGATTTATTTCCCTCCACATAGCTCCTGCAAAGCAAACCAGGGCAGTTGCCAGGGCCAGGTTTGCTGTCAACTCCTTGCAAAGGGTAGAGAGATCTGAGAGGTTCAGGTGGAGGCATGCAAGTTTCAAAGTCTGGCTCTTCTCTTCAGCCAAAAAGTAAATTTGGGGGGAAAGATGGTGATTCTCAGTCCCCTCTGCTTATGGGTGACTAGCAGCCAGGTGGAATGCAGCTCTGGAGTTAGCCTGTCTAAACACTATTTTAATAGAGAAATAAAAATTCCTATTTCTCTGCTCTTCAACAGGTGAAACACATACATAGTAACTTCTGGTTCATACTCAAAACCCTTGTGAAAAAGAGTCCTGCTTTTCACATTAAGGACATTTGCTTTTTATTGTTCTATAGAATTTTAGAAATGTCATTCTGTGTAAAACAAGTTGAAGGCAACCCCCAAAAAGCAGTTCCCAAAGGAGCCCTCCCATTATCGAAAGCATCATCCTTTCAGGATACAACATCTTAAACTCACACTTAGATTTAGAACTGTATAGACAGCTCTTGGGGTGCTAGTCTAATCCTTTTCATCTCAGTACACATCTCTGCTGAAACAGTTTGAGATATGCCTGGTGTGAGTGTATGACTGCAGCACGTGGCCACTGATAATCGGAATTTGGACAACTGGGATCATCATTAAAAAAAAAAAAACACAAAAAAACCCCACCCAAAACCACCACCACCACCAAACTCCATAGCTTCAGCTTTACAACATACACATGACTAAGAAAAGAGGCTCCAGATTCAAGATTACTTTATCAGCATCCAGACTTAATTCTGTCCAACCTGTTGTCACCTCAAATTTCTCCCCTTTTCCCTGTCAAACTCAATGGCCACCATGCGATGTGCATTGACAGCTTATTCCTTCCTATTTCATCTATGGTTTCAGCATCAATGTCAAGACTGGAAATGTCACTAGCATTTGAAGAAAAAAGTGCCAGACATCTAGACTCATTTTCCCAAGAACACGCGTGTTCTGCTCAAGCACATTGCAGGTACTTTAAGGAGCCACTGCTCCCCATGCTCTGCAAAAGCAACAACTTTTACATATTTCCAGCCTATAAAGAGCAGCTTTGGGTCCAGGGGTAGGACCAGTGCATCCAAGAGTTACCAAACCTAGAAGAACTCACCCTGCAAACCCTTCTTAGCCTACTCCAGGCCACATGGACTCCTCAACTTAAACTGGCTGTTGTTCAAGGGTTCTTGCTCTACATCCTGGTGCACAAAACAGATGCATTCACATTACCCTGGCATAAGACAGCAGACAGAACTTCTTCACCCAAGTCACAGGAATGTTTCTGGGTTGAGACCGTCTGGATAAACCAGATGCTTCAGCACCCTGAGCTATGCTGCAGGGGTGCAATTTTGTTTTTATACTGCACTTAGCAGCGTTCTGACTTGCAGGTTTCACTTTTTAATAGTAAACACATTTCGTAGGTGCCAGAGAACATTTCAAAGCATTTCAGTGGAGTCCTTTTACCTTCACAGCCTGGGGGCACATACACTGAAACAACAGCTGAAATCCAATTACTGGGGAATATTCTCAAGTGCATTTCCATAGGTAATTTGTTAGTCTGTTGGAACATGCAAAGTGATTTTTCTCCTCCACTTCTTGATGCTGTACCTCAGGCTCCTTGTTGAAGATCTCTGTCCAAATTGCATAGTAACTACCACTGGAAAAGAATCCACATGACTGCCTGCTTCTCTGGGGGAGCAACCTGTCAACATCTTCCAAGACCCAGCCCTTACCCATGATATGACAAAAAATTCATCAGCCAGCAACATTGCTATGCCTGCTACCATCCAAGCTTCTCCTTGCCCAATCAGTTTGATGCATAAAGACATAAGAACCCTAAAAGTATTTTTCCTTCAGCATCCTGTTTATTGATTTAGCAAAGAGCTGACACAGATGTACAATTCTAGAGACAAGCCGTCATGCAATCCCTTCATCTGCTGTCATTCAAAATCACACAAGCTGGCTGCTGCCATAAAGGGAGGAGTAGCCACTCTCCTTGTTTTGGGACTATCAAACAACCCAGCCATGAGCTTTGCCCTCATTAGGGAGGTACCCCCAGACTGACATCATATCCATGCTCTATGTGCCCTCACAGTACAACTAACACCATGACCAGGAAACCTCCAGGTGCTGATACACACAGAGACAGCCACAGTGTCCTTCCCTTCTCTTTGCAGACAAAGAAGAGGAACCACACAGCATGAACCAACACAGAAACCATCACTGCAATGGCCCCACTTTGGTTGCCCTCATGCCCCGTTGCTGGCTACCCACAACTTCAACAGGGTGTGGACCCCCCTAGGGTCCCTCCCAACCAAGTCATTACTATGACAGGTTCAAAGCATGGGTTGGCTTCCAAGGGAGGCAGCTTGAGAGCACATCATCCACTCTTCACCAGTCACAATTATTACCACTGGTGAGATATCATCGAAAATGGGTCTATGTTCAGAAAGAGGAGACAAAAATTAAGTAGACCACGTTTGGGTCAGAGTGACAAGGAACATAATCAGAAAAGAACATAGATGAACTGCCTGTGAGTTCTACAGATAATTTCGGGGCAAATTAAAGCATCTGAAATCCTACTGAGAGCCACTGATTTAGAATTATGAAGTTAACTTACAACAGTCATTTTCTATATGAAAGCAATTACAGATGGGTTAAAAGCTTCCGTTATGGATTGTGCATGGCTGCCACAGAGGGCTCAGCCTCCCAGGATGAAATTTTAGCCTTCCTGAAAAGCTACTACATCCTGTATGCCAAATCTTGTTCACCCATCAGAAAGTCATTGAACATTATCCATTTTATTAACCAATGCAAATGCAGACAGCCAGGGAGAGGCAGATAGGGAACATCCTGCTCGCCAATAAAACACATCCACACAAATCACCACGGTTCACTTCCCAAAATAATCACAGAGGCTCAAACACACAGCTGTGAGGAATGGCAAATTTCCAAGTCTTAATGCATCAGAAAGCAGAACCGTTGTTTGAAGTGGTCATCTCTTGAAGAGAAGGGAAAAGTCAAAGGAAAGTTTGTGAGAAACCTGCAAGCACAGGGCTGTCCCCAGGAATAGCCTGGCAGTGCCCGCAGGAAGGCCACCAGCCATGGTGACAGTGGCCTCGTCCATCCGCTGTCTTGCTGTTAGTGGGGCAGAACCTCAAAGGCTCATCCAACAGCAGCTTGCAGTGGGGTTACCCTTGTGAAACAAGATGATGGCAGAGTGACAGCCTGGCTCCTGGCTCATCTCCACCAGCAGGAGGAAAGGGGTCACATGGGCTCCAGTGGCACAGCCCCTCCTGGGAGAGACAATCCACATCCCTTCCATTATCCCCAGAGCTAGGAGCCAGCAACCCACCTGCAATGTTGCCTGCACCTAAGCCAGCCCCAGTCCTGCAGCAGGTTCATCTAGCAACAGCTTGTAAATGGAGCTGACGAAACCTCTTACCAAAACAATCTATTACACTGAGCCTCTTCCTTCTCTTTATTCTTAATTGGGCTTTATTTCTTGTTTGGTGTTTTCTGTGCAATTAAACAAATTGACAGACCTATTGTTTCTGGAATGAAAATGAGATTTTGAGTGCGATGTGCATGGCAATGAGGTGAGCGTGTGAGGGTACCTCCATCACAAGTCTTTTGGGAATAAGCATCAGAAAAGAAGAAAAGAGAAAACCTGCCCAAGATCTGGTGGAAACCAAACACTCGTGCACAGGTGATCTATCAGTAGATGTGATAGTGTGGACACATGGATTTGTCCTGCTGCAAAGGCTGTGAGAGCAGGAGGGATATGAAGTGACAACCAGTCTGGCCCCTGTGCCAGCCCCTCTGGGGGCAGGGAGCAGCCTTGGGACACCACAGGCATCATTAGGATAACGGGGCAGGGAGGCACTTGCTCCACAGGGACCAGGAGGCTCACAAGGGACTCAATACAAGGCTCTGATGGCCACTGTGGACCTGTAATTGACATTAACTATTATAATAAATGAAATTTCATAGCTAAATGTAGAGGGTTAAAATAACAGCACTGAAGTCAGCACGAAGGGGAAACCCACAGTATTGACAGCAAGATCGAAGTGCTAGTTACAGGGAGGTTGAAGACAAAGATCCTCATTGGATTCAACAGAGCCTGAGTTCTAATGAGGAGACAGGACAGCTCATTCTCATTACAGCAATCCCCCACCCCATCTTTCCTGGTGGGTCACCATAACCTGCTCCTCTTGCTCACCCTGAGGGCAGACGCAGAGGCCTTCTGGCAGGAGGGCTATAAGCCTGCACATGGGGATCCCTGGAAGGTATTTGTGTCCTCCTCCTCATTTCATTAGCGCAAGAAAATCTCTAAACATGCCACTCATGGCCAGCAGTAAATGAGGCTGAGGGTCCTCATGATATCCCCAGGGTCATGCAGAGAGTCTTTGGAAGTCTATGGCAAAGCACAGCGCTGGGCACTGCCCAAACAACGTAGCACCCTTCCTACAGCCTTTGGACAACTTTGGTGCTGATTCCTTGCATGGGTTCTTGGCTCAAAGGTAAAGGTTGTAAATAAGTGAAACAAAGTTTTGCATTCCTAGAAATCCCCTGTTAAGGTGGATTTGGAGTCAGGATTTCTCTATTCCCACCTCAGATTATCTGTTCAAAGCAATATCTTTTGGGGAAAAATCCCAAAGCTAGCCATAAAAATTGATAAATGGTCACTGGGAAACAACAGGAGTACAAACTCAATCCTTTTCCCTTTCTGCTCATCTTTTCTATGAAAGTTTTCTATGGCATAGTCAACAGAAGCAATTGCACCTATTTAGCACTATTGATCCAGCTTACTTCAGTAACAAACCACATTAAGTTAAAATCAATACCAGCCACTCTTAAACTGATTTAGGAGTGTCCACACAAAGAGGCTCACACCAATTTAGACAGATCTGGTCTGTAACCAATTTAGTTAAAACACACGATCTGGGGGCTGAGCTGCACTCTGAACAGCCTGGAGGCATTAATTCCCAGGGTTCCAAGGCATTAATTCCCAAGTCTCATCAATGGCTCCCAAGGGACAGGACAAAAGGTTAAGTGTCACTGACCAATGTCCATCTTTCTTGGGAAAGCATACAGGTCTCCCTGGCTCCAAAACCTAAAGAGCTGGAAAGAAACCCAAAGACCTTGGGGTCAATATTTTTCTGGATATCAAACTTTGCATTAAAAAAAAAAAATATATACCAAACTGAAGACGCTAGAAACAAACAGATCAGAAACGTAGATTTTATTTCTCCCCCTGGAATATTTACTCCATGAGATACATGCATTGCAGATAGCTTTGCCCACTATAAATCCACCAGCATTGTGCTTTGCAGTTTATTTTGCAGCAACATCCAAGTGACTGAGGTTAGGAAATGTAACACAAGAAGAGTTTGATAGTGCTGTATATCACAGCAGCTCGCCTGTGTTTTGACACCTTTTGCTGGTTTAATATCCAAGGTTCTGTACGTGTGCAGAAGAGGCTTGAGGTGAGCACTGAGGAGCAGAGCACAAATTTCATCATACACTATGACATCATAGCATCACAGGCAACTTTGAGCTGGGCTATAAATCTCCCTAACAAGAAGGAGGTTAAAAGAATTCTTACTTCAAAGGAGATGAGGTTTTAATCTTTAATCAAGTGCAAGCTCAAGGGTGTCTGCAAGCAAACGTTTGGTGTTACCCTTCCTGGACAAGGGGAGGAAGCCTGGGTCCCGTGAGGTCCTTTCTTCCACCCCTCAGCCCCCCAAAACACTGACACACCAATGGAGATATCAACAAAGATTAGCTTAGGCTTGAGCTTCAGAGGAAAACTTTCTCAAATGTTTGTTCAGGACTCAGGGGTTTTGGGAGCAAACCGTGTTGGGCTGGAGCAGTGCTGGTTCATCTGTGGCAAAGGAGAGAGGAGGAAAGCAGGTTCCCCCTCCTGTGCTTATTTGCTGTGATATGAGAAAAATAAGAGGCCTGTTTGGAAAGGTCTAATGGTGACCAAGTTAGTGATTTTAAGAGATTATGGGCATTAAAAATGGAAAAAAAAAAAAAAAAAAAAAAAAAAAGGACTTTCCTGAACTTTTACCAAAACCACCACAATTTTTCTCTTCCAAGAGGCAGGAGGTAAAGCTCAGAGCTCACATGCTGCTTTTCCCATGCCAGCTAATAGCACAAGGCCCCTCTGTCTCCAAAGAGAGGGGAGGGATGAGCCAAGTGCATGAGCTCTCAGCATGTGAGGACTTCAACAAATCCTTAATGGAAAAAAGATCAAGTCCCAACTTTATCATCTTCAAAATACGCATGTTCAGGCATCTTCTCACCTAAGCTGCTTCTAAACCTGCCATTCAGAAGTGTTTTGGGGTTTAAGTTTTGGTTTGCAATTCTGCTTTGTGATATTCTGGATACCTGAAAAGACTTTGACATATCATTACCTGGTAACAGCAGGGAAAACTTTGTTTCACAAAAAGATTCAAGAGTCCTACTTAGGTTGTTGAATTAAACACAGCAGTGTTTTGGAAATGGAAACAGAACTAAACTTTAAAAAAAGTTTGTTTATTTATTTATTCTAGTTTAACACCTCAGGCACTTAGATTTGGCTTCCGTTGTTCCATAAAAATACAAGGAATAGGTCTTTTTCCAGAGTAAATAAATAAAGTAAAGAAAACATCACCTTCCCTGCTTTGCTGTGGGGTATAGAGCATCCCTGAGGATGAATGAATCTTCTGGGACCAAGGAGGATTCCCCTACCACACACCATCATATCTCCACATTATCTGGTCCAACCACCGCCACCAAGTGCTGAAGCCTGTCCTCACGCTGGAAGCGAACACACTGGGGCAGAGTAGCCATCGCCTTTCCCTGGTGCTAATTTAGCCAGTGGAACGCTCACCATGCCTCTCACAGAGGCTGCAACAGAGCTAGAAGAACTGGCATCTGTCATCAGCTTTAATACTCCAGCTGAAAGACAGAGCCAAGGCTTTGTGAGCTGTAACGCGTGATGACAAATTTCAGATCAAGGACACTGACCACGTGGCTGTGATTACCATCAGGGGTTTATTGGCAGGGAAAGCCAGCGCGTGGCTTGCACGGCCATTTAAGGCTGCCTCTGATGTGGAGAAGAAAAGAAAATCCCATCTGGTAGGTGCTCTGATGCAGGGAAACACGGATTAAGAGGCTTCCTCTGGTGAGCAACCACTTTTCAAATCACCAAATCTAAATAAAAAAGCCCACACCCTTATTAACAAAGCCCACATTTGTAGAAGCTTCTGCCACTCTGAAGAGCAACCTCACTGCCAAATACTGACACCAACTGCATTGATGGCAGCAAGAGGGTGATGTTTAGTCTGGTCACTTCCATTTGAGCACGTAAGTACATTCTTGCAGCACCAAGTGCACTTTGCAACAGGAAGACTTAAAACCCAATTGCAAAATATGTTTGTGTGCAGTGATAAGAAATTAATCTATTTTCGCTATCTAAACTAAAGCACACAGCAAGGCTCCTGCCGCCCCACTCGACCCACCCTGGGCTAATCTGGAAAATCCCAGTACACTTCCCCAGAGCCACAAGAGCAGCTGGAATGAGAAAAACCTGCAGTGCTCAAAAATGAGCTCCCCAAGTCCAGCATCTGAAGCCCCTGCTAGCCTTCATCAGATGTACAGTCAAGCCCTGAATTACTTATTAATCAAACTGACTTACAGTTTGATTCTCAGAAAATGCCACAGGCCAAGTAGTTTTTGCATTATCCCAGAAAAAGTAACAGAAAAAAAAAAAAAAAGAAAAGAGATTGGGGTTTGTGGTTTCAAAAGAAGTGCTTAAGTGCCTATCAACCACATCCTTGCAGTGCTTTCTGCCCTCCGTTTCTGATAGGGGTTAAATACATTACAACCTTCCTGTAGTCCCCTTACAGCAAAGTCTCACCCAAGGGCTCAGGCTTGCTCAGGACATGGCAGAGGCTGGTGGCTCCCATCACTTTCTTTTCCTCCCCTGCTGTGAAGGTCTAGTATGATAATGTTCTCCAAGGTACCTCTTACACACCATCCATGAGACTGCACTTGCCTCTGGTCAACCAACCAGGAAGAAGTTTTTAAGTCAAGGCTGCCAGGCTAAGGAGGAAGGAGGGAGGAATCCCTCTTTCTGATGTGATTTGTCTGTGATTGAGGATGACAGTGCAGAAGAGGCCAGAGGAGAAGCAGAGGCTGTGCCCGTGGTCATGCATCCCCATGCCCGTCAGCCCTACTCTGCCCTGTGCTCACTCCCTCAACCTGCTAGGCATCTTCAAAGACTATAAATGCTCACATCTCCCTTTAAACTCACACTGCACAAGGAGCCAGCAGCCTTGATCCCACTCCTGAGGTGCAACAGGGGTCCCAGCACCCAGGAGGAGCCTCCACGGGATTGAACCCACAAGGGCTGCAGCAGTGAACACCCCTGTGCCAGATCTCCCACCTCTCTCCTGCACTGTGGTCATTTGGCAACCCAGAGCACAGGACAAGCCCAGACCATCTGTCTATCTTCCACACCAGCACCCTACCATGGGTGGCTCAGGCCAAGCCTGGGGACATAAACCCCCTGGACGCTGTGCTGCATCTGTCTGTGGCCGTGAGTCAGCAGCTGAGGAGGGCAGCAACCAGCTCCAGGGCACCTGCTTCTATTTGCAGCACTGCCATCGATCCAGCATGAGAGATTAAGAAAGCAGCTTTACCACATCCTGGCAATATGAGGATTTAAAAAACGAAACAACAAAAAACCACCCCAAAATACTTTAAAAAGCTGTTAACAGAGGTTTGTTTAATCAGGATTTGTAAAGCACTGAGAGATGCTCAGGCACCATTCAGTGCAGACTGACATAACCCTGAGCTAATCACCAATTGTCAAGATGTACATAGCTGCCCACAGATGTAAAGAAGCACTTTTATCCACCCAAACCCCCCCTCCCTGAGCTGTTCCATGCTCCAGGGGTACCTCTGTGCCTCTGGAACCCAGCACAGGGGTTTGATGGCCAACATGCAATGCTGCCAGGTGGAAAGCCTGGGGCTTTGAACACACCCAGGACAGAGGCTTCAGCTCAGCAATAGCCAACAGCATCGGGCCCTCGTGGTCCAGAGTATCTTTGGTTTCTCAAGCTGGTTCGACTGCTGAAACAAAGCAGCCTGCGTTTGAGACAGATTTCCAGGGAAAGCCACATTTCTCCAGCCATCCTACCTCAAGACTAAATCATGTCTTCTCTTTTCCTTACCTTTGAAGCAATAAATGCAAGAGAGGATTTATTGCTTTTTAACAAGTGCCTCAGAACATCCATTTCATTAATTTACACGGGAGAGGGGGGCAAGGAGGTGCCAGTTCAATAAATTCTCCCAGACTATTGCTTTGAAACAAACAACTCTGCGGATCCGGGCTGTGGATGTCACAGCAGAGGCTTTTATCCAAATGAGCTGTGCATTCTCAACAGAATGACTAAAATGCTTCAAGAAAATAAAAAACAAAAATAAAAAAAAAGAAAAAAAGGAGGGTGGAGACAAGGAAGCCACTCTCTACAAAAGGCAACATATCACTGACACGTTGTTTGAACTCCCAGTGGTGTATTAAAAAAATAAAAATAAAACCCCTCTGAACCACAGCTGCATCCTTAGCTCGCACTGCTGTGTTATTTTAGCTCAGAGGGAAAAACGACATTTGCTAATGTCCTTTTCTTCTCTCTTCCCCCCCTACCCAGAGAGGAAAAAGTGTTTGTTTTTCTTACGCCCAGTGTTTAGCATGTGGATGGTGCAGCTCCACTCCCCTGGGACTGGGGAGAAAGGGGAGAGCATTTGGAGAGGGGTGGTTTCAGGGAGGGAGCCTTCCCATCTGATTCACTGGCGAGGCTGGAGCAAATAAAAGGGATAGTCCTCCCCCCGCCTCAAGCACAGCGGGGCTGCAGATGTGAACAGTGAATGCAAAATCCCGCCTGAGCCCACAGCATTTCTGTGACAATAGAAAATAAATAGCTCCATATTTGTTTATTTAGTTAACTGAACTTCTGAGGGATTCGTTTTGTGCTACTGAAGAAGAGGAAATGGGGATGAGATGAGGTGACCAGGTGGCCCTGCAGACCCCGCTGCTGCCAACACTGATCCTTGTCACAAAGCTCAATTCTCTCCTAACTGTGTCACCCCAGGGAAACCTGCAGGGACATGATGGTGGCCCTTCACAGACCCACCTCAAGAGGACCAAAAACATCCCAGGTGTGATGTCTCACAGGGCAAAGTGCCCCAAGCCAAGGGGCCAGCAGTGCTCCTTGGCCACCCATGTGCTCACAGGGGACCCCAGGTCCAGGGGCTGCTCCCAGCCCTGTCCTGTTGCACAGCTGAGGACCACCACACCAGTTATCAGGCCTGCACAGCTGTATGAGGTTGCATTGCTCAACAGCTTGGTTGGGAGGCACCTAACATTGGTTACTAGGTGTCAAGGGGCACCCCACCACTCGTGCTGCTCCCTGCACATCCCCACTGTAGTGAGGATACCAGGGAGGGGTGAGCTGGGCTGGGACCAGCCAGGATGGGGATGCAGGGTGGGACAGGGAGTGTGATGGGTGCCTCTGTATCACAGTGGGAATCCTCATTCCCCACACAAACAGCTGCATAATGTCAGCCTCTGTGGCACAAATACACTGAAGGAGCAGAGACGGGAGGATGGAGCAATGAAACATCAATCAAGGTTACCCAGTTGATCTGTAGCAGAGCCAGGACAAGAAGTTTTATCTGCTGGCACCTACTGTAATGCTGGTTTCCATTAGATTGTGGTATGATGTCTCACACGTTAATTACATGAGCTTCCCGCTTTCCATTTTATATCACTGCTCTCTTACAGAAAGTGAACCAGAGGCAAACAAATACCAACATGAGCAAACACATCCTCACCCTCATCATCCAGAGGAGTATATCCAACAAATCTGACATGGGTAACTCGAGCACATACTGTTCTCTCTCCATGCTATTTTCAATGCATTTTATCAGGAGCAAACCTTTCATTTGCACACCTGTCTCCAAGATCCAAATCAAAGGCTTCATCTTTCCTTCTGCTAAAAACAAACCGAGAAAAGAAAGTAAAAAACCACAGGGAAGGCAGCTGCTCCTGAGCTGGAGACAAGCAGACAGACTCACTTGTGATCCAGGCCCATCTGGGGCTTGTTTTAGGATTAGGACTCAGGTGGCAGAAAATCAATGCCAGATTTAGTGAAGGTATCTAAAAGTCAGGGGCAGCAGTGGGGCACCAGGGGATGGTCCCTACTCCCATGGGGAGACACCAACCTGCTGGGGAGGGACATTCCTGCAAAGCCTCGTGAAGCACCCATCAGCACTGTAAACGCGCCCTGTCCTCCATGGACCTCTTGGAAACAGGTTGTGTTTCCTCCAACCTGATATATCCCATTTCATGGGTTTTTAACATCATTACCAGAAAATTAACTCCATTTAGACCCATACCCAAGGGATTTACTGTTCCCATTCAGGTCCCTTGCCTCTTCCCCCAGGGCTACATGGCTTGTGTCACAGGTAGTCACTGTCCTCAGCAACTTCTAAAGGCAAATATTGAAGGCAGAGCTTGCAGGAGTTTGTTTAAACAGTTGGCAAATACATGACTCTTATCAGAAAGTGTTCAGTTTGATCTGTTTTGCCATCAGATAAGAGTAAAAGCAGAGGGTTTTGATAAAAAGTGAACAAAAATATCATATTTTCCCCCCAATAATGACTTTTAAAATTTTCTGGTTATAAAAAGAGAGGGGAATTATTCTTTTTATATTTTAAGATATTTTTCTGATGATTTCCAGAGTGTTTTTAAAAATCTTCCCACAAATACTGAAATTTCTGCTGCTTTCAATTTCTACCATGCTCATCAGTGCAGTATCTAAGCACCTCACAAATCTCAATTAACCTCAGTCATCCTGGGAGGTAGAAGCATATTAATAATCCTGTCTCAGACATGGATAGTTCACAGCAGTGAGAGAACGAGGCCAACATTTCACCCTGAGTGCTGAGGAACAGTTCTGAGCCCAATTTTGGGAGCAGGGAGGTAAACGGGAGCTTCAGGGCTCCACACCTCCCCAGCAGTGCATCAGGAGCACATGACATAGCAGCGCAGCTCTTGGAGCTGGTGGCAAAGCCAGTTCAACTGGAATATGGAGGCTAATTACACCATTAGCATCCTCACTGAAATATTTCAGCTCAATGACATGCAATGCTTTAACCACCAGATCTGTTTTTCCAGAAGTATTACAAGTTTTGAACACAAAATTGCTGCATTTCATCCCTAAATTAAATCCTGTTGTTTTCTTTCGCTCCCAACTTCTCCTATGCTCTGATATGGATCCCATCACCACTCCCTCATAACTTTTACTGGACTGATCTACACAGGATCAGTAAGATAACAAACTGCTGTTATTCTAATTTAACAAGCAAGGACTGGAGCACAGACAAATTAATTTGGTTAGCTGCTATCACACACATCTACAGCACAGTGATGAGAGGGACACCCCAAATCAGAGTCTCAACTTGATATCCATTCAGCTGTTCTACAATTCCTCTGAGATACCAGCTGGGATTTGACCTTCTAGCTACTTGAGCAAAGACAGGGAGCTCTAATACCTTCAAACAGATAGTATGACATGGCTGCTTCCCATATCATGCAAAGATAATGCTAACATGTTTTTAAATTACACATTATAAAAGAAGGCAATGTGAGATTAAGGCTACTCTTATTTTCCCCAACAGAAGTTTTCATTCTTTTTACAGCAGCTTTGTCAGAGTTTAAGGCTCACAGAATTACAGTTATTCTGCTTTATTCCCCCTCTGACCCTCTCAAAAGGCAATTTCCTGGGTTGTAAAGCCACCTAAAATGTAACTCATGTTACCTTACTGCTGTCTTCCCAGGAGCATTAGCCCGTTAAACACAACGGCAAGTGATCTCCAAAGCCTTGTCCACAAGCAAGAGAGCCTGATCTGCAATGGCTTACAGGCAACAACCTCCACTTCTTGGGGAGACACACCAGGATTAGCTATCACCATGCAGCAGCATAGAAAGTCCATCCATTTACCTGCTACAGACCAGGCTGACACCTTCTTCTGCCACCTTAAATAGATTACCAGCTTCTCTTCCACTGACCACAGCCTCCCATCCTTCCTCTCCTCGTTTGTTACAAATGAGATACATCCCAGCTTTTAATTATTAGCTAATAATTAAACCAAACTTCCAGGGCTCAGAAGCTTTTAGGGCACCAGTTCCCAAGCTAAGACTAAACCTCCTTCCAGCCACCTACCCATGTGTTTCAGCATAACACACGTTTTTGTCTCCGAGTGACTCTGCCGCTCTTGTCACAGCACCGGGTGACGTGTGACGCGGTGGCTGTGATTTCCCCAGCCCCGTGCCCTCCTCCCTGGCTGCTCTCCCTTTATCTCTCCTTGTTGCAACAGATAAACACCAACACAAGGAACCAGAGTTCTTGGTCCTCTGCCAAAGTCCCTTTGTCTCTGCAAATTGCCGGAAGAAGGTTTGTGAAACCAGCCTTTGCACAGCCTTTTTTTTTTTTCCTTTTTTTTTTTTTTTTGCAATCCTGCCCTGACTCCTGGAGTCCTTCCCCCCTCCCCAGCCCAAACTCTTTGCAGCTCCCCGATCTGTACTTCATTGCATCTGCTGCCTTTGCAGGCTCTCCCGTCTCACAGAGCATGTGGTTTCCCTCACCTGCTCCTTTGATACGCTCTAAACCTTCTGTTTGCTAAGCTTAGAGATTATTCTGCCAGCCAGGAAACCATGTGAGATTGGTGGTGAGACCCAAACTGAAAAGAAAACTCCAGACAAAAGCCTTCAAAGAGGCTGCAGAACTGCTCGGATGAACAGCAGGCGACAAAAAGGCTTTTACAGGCAGGGCGGCAGCACACGCACTGCCTTCCCTTAGCTGTCACTGCAACATGAATTTGCTGATCTCGGGTGCCAAGGGAAAAAAAAACCAAGAGCTTGATCCAAAGAGAAAATCCTGCCAGAACTGGCCTTCAGTTGGGGCAGGATGGGGTGGGCTGGCAAAGCCAGAGCTGTTCCCCAGCAGTAGCCACGGTGAGAAGCTCCTGCTCCTCATCCTGCCCTTGGGATGCTCATTTTTATTTCTCCCTCTGGAGCAACCCACGGACCCACCATGACTTAGATTCTTTGTCTATAGAAGAAAATAAATATTTCCCTTCTCTTTTTCCTGCAGAACCCAGGTGGGACAGCAGCAAAGGCCAGTGGGCTGATGTCCCCTCAGCAGCAGTGGCACCGAGGGAGGTGGTGGGAGTTCAGCCCAGAACAGGCTCTGTGGGGTGGGGCCAGTAATTCACTGTGGACATTTGTCAGCAAGATGTGACCACCTTGAGTTAAAAGCAGAATCATTTTAATAAGAAATGTGCCTCTGAGTCACGATGCTCCAGGGACTGGTGGTGTACTGTCTTATCCACCAGCCTTGCTCGGGGACTTTCTTAAGGTCAGGATCTGGGCTTAAAATTACCCAGCTGTGAACAGAATAAACACTCGGTCATGTTTGCTCACTCGAGCTAGAGGTGAGTCACTCGTAATAACTTTCAGAGGGAAAATTATGTGAGTAATACTTTGAGAAAAAATATATGAAAAATACAGAGAGGGAGATTTGCAATGTATTTAATAACCACGTGCCCTCACGGAATCATGATCCTCTCGGAGAGCTGTGCTGAACGCTCACCATCGTTTGATTGCACCACTCTGGAGCGTGCTAACCCTAAAATGTTCTGCAAATACATTTGTGTCGCTCAACCCTATCTGTGTTTAGAGAGCGTCTTGGAGAACACATTAAACACTTCAGCTGCTAAAGCGACTGTCAGCGCCGTCCCAAGAGCCCCTGAAGTAAATGATGTTGTTAACCACATCATGGGAATACTCGTATTAATCTCCCGGCTCTGTGCAAACCTGCTTTGTTCCAGCAGAGCCACAGGTGTCCGAGCCAGCGTGTTGGCACATTTTCAGCAGCTCACAGCAGTCGGTGCCAGCAGTGGGTGAGCTGTGCCATGGCCGGACCCTGCTGCTGGTTCCTGCTTTAAATGGAGTAGCAGGCAGGAGGTCCTGGCTGGGCCCCCCCCCAGCCAGCACTTGCCTCTCCATGCACCAGCATCTCCCCAGCCCTGCTGGGTTCCTGCTGGCCACCGCGCTCCAACCCGGCAGAGCAAAGCCAGGCTGGCACATCAGCCTGGGCAGCTGAGCTCCTGCCCTGTGCGGTAACCTCACACAGGCAACCACAGGTGGAGAAACGCCTGCTGCCAGGTTACTGCCCTGAGGGGGAGAGGGTGGAAAACCTGGGTCTTTTTTAGGGGAAAAAAGGGAAAAACCCCAAAAAGCTGTTTTTTTTGTAGAGGAAGCAGCATGTTCTCTGCCACAGGAGGAAAGCATGAAAGGTGTCACACAGGGGTCAGGGGACCCATGACACCTCTGAGTGGGCACCCATGTCCCCAGGGTGAGGTGTGCCAGATGGGAGCGCTCAGGAAAGGCAAGGGATGGATGGATGGCAAGCAGCGTGGGCACACAGAGCCCAGGCAAACACAGAAGCTTGCTGAGAGCCCAGCTCAGGGCACGGGTAGCGTCTCCCTGCACAGCACTGGGCACCACTCCCTGGCACCCAGCTTTACCACTCTGCGTTTGCTGTGGCTGCCTGTGCACACATCCAGGCAGTACCAGCTCTCTGCCAGGCGGGCTCTGCATCGCTGGTGGCAGCAGAGATGGGTACAGGCCCAGCGGGGAGCTGTGCCTGGCAACTCGGGGTCACGTCCACACCATAGAGCTCCCAGTGCTGAGCTCAGCCCTGTGCGAGGCAACGCCCCAGTGCTGACAACTATCCTGCCACACAGTGCTGTGCTAAGCCCACTGAGGCAACTGCCAAGAAGCAAAAACCCACAGGTTTCCATGGCTCTCATAACCCATCAGCTCTCCTAACCTCTTCAAATACAAGTGTTTCTCGGAAGGTTTATTGTTATTAGCAACGTATATAAAATACATCCTCCGTCCCAGTCCTTGTTTCATACCTCAGCCTGCATTTTGTGAATTTTCTGCACGGATGCCGAGGGATGTGCTGTACTTCCAGGGGGAACTCTGGGAAGTTTGACAAGGGCAGCAAGCTTGTGGTTTCCCTGGTGTTGTAGTTTAACCTCAGCTGGCAACTAAGCACCACACAGTCACTCGCTCATTCCTCCTCAGTGGGAAAGGGGAGAAAATCGGCCACCATCCCCAGGTTAATGCATTTGGAAGACAAATTTTTGTCAGAAACCTTAGGGGCAGTCCCTTGGGATAACGCTTTGGAAGTCAAGGCATTCACTCCCAGGTGGGCAAATAGAAAAGAGGCTCTAGATAACCTCGAGAGCAAGCGGAGATCTGCAACACATCTGAGAGCAAATCTGGGACTTGGAGCCAGGAAAAGACTGAGGGCAGGTGGAGTCATTTGTCTTGGTGAGTGGTGAAGCCTGGCCACTGAGGCTGGCTGCCATAACCCCACGTGGCCAGGGGTCCTGGCTGCTCCTCTCATACAGTCCTCACGATATGCCATGATCTGGTCTTGAAGGCTGGCCAAATCCCTGGAGAAGCTCAGGCGGCAGCTCTGCATATGAAGCCTTGAGCTCGCTGGCATGTTTTAGGTTTGGATTTACAGCATGTTGATGCACCGTGGGAGGCTGCGAGAAGGCTGAGCTGTGGGTGCACATGTAGCTGAGCATCTCTCCAGCTCCACAGGCAGAGCTGCAGGTCTCCAGCCATGGTGCAGGTCGATGGGTATGGGCTGTGCATGGCCGAGCGAGGTGCTCTGCTCCCAGCCATTGGCTTTTCCTCGCTGCCCTTGTTCCTTTGCATCAGGAGGCCTTGCTAACGCTGCTGGGCAGCAGGACTCCTGACACGGCTGTAATGTAATTTTGCATGTGTTAATTTCATTTCTTGGCTTTGCTTATTATCAGTTATTATTCTGCTGAGATCGTAACCAGCAACGGGTGAAGCTGGTTCAGAGAAAACAGCCAAGCCCTTGCCTTTCATTTCCCCTCTCCTCCCAGCTGCCGTGACCTTTGCCCATTATTAGAACCAAAATTGAAATAAACCTTTTCTTTCTGAGGCTCTGAAACACTCAGCTCTGAGTCAAATTCATGGAACAAGGGAACTGATTCAGTCGGCCACAAGCTATTGTTTCAGTTCCACCTTAAAGCAGTTCCAGCTCCGTCAGCTCTTTTCTTTCCTCCTTTTAAAACACAGCTGGGAGCAGCCCAGTAAGAGGCCAGTTGACACTGGGGATGGAGGCTCTGGGCTGCCCCCAGCTCCTTCCAAAGCACCTGCACTCCCAAAGAGCATCATGGCAGCAGCAGACATCTTCCACACCGTCCTGCCTGGGCAGGGGCTCCCTGTCATGAGGGGACAGACCCTGCCCATCACCACCTTGCTAGGAAACCAGCACTGTGCTATGGCAAATACTGGGTGGGTGGCCACTGAGGTGTGAGCTGGTCCTTTGGAGCAGAGGGAGATCATTTTGTGGTTTTATCAGCTTCCAAAAAAGCCAGCAGCTGGTACTTAACCCCTCAGAGAAGTGAAGAAGTCCTGCTCACAGGACTGGTCTGTACAGTCTCTCTCCACTGTAGCACACCTGCTATTAGCCACCGCTCTGCTCGGACACCGGTGCGACCTGCACACGTTCTGGATGAGAGCTCATTACATCAGCATAAGCATTTTTTCCAGTCTTGCCATGTTTCTGAACCGCAGGTTTGTACTGGTACAGCGACCTTGGGGTAGCTACACCCATGCTCAGTTCTCCAGAGTAGGTAAGCCAAGCCCCTAGGAAAAAGGCTATTATGGGTTCTCTGAGTCACTGTGTGCCTTCTCCAGTTGTACTTAAACCTGATACTGATCCATACTTTTGTTGAAAGCAGAAATTAAGCTGATGAACAAGTAGTTGGGGAGGCACTTTAAAGACTTTTTCATCAAAGGCGATTTCAAAATATTTTCCAACTCGTCATTCTTTACCGTAAATACACCACCCAGGTTTCCAGGGGCCTTTGGGGCAAGATCCATGTTGTAAGGAAGCATCTCCTCTGCCAAAGTCTGATATTTGAGGAGCTCCAACTTGCAAAATAACACAAGCACCTGTTGTTTGTTTTGGCAATTCTGAAATCACAGTGTTCCCATAGATTCCACACACATGCACCGGCTCTGGGAGAGCTCTCGCTCTCGGTACTGGAAGGGATAGTGTTATTTAAATTTTAAAATCCTCAAGGTTTCTGAGTGGTTTAGCAAAGATTGCATAGAAAAATTACTGTGCAACTGTCAAATAGTCGAGATTCAGGCCCAAAGACTAAGCAAGTTGGCTGTTCTTGTCTTCATCGAACAGAAAGTGTGCTAACCATGGCCACAGCTGAGCACAGCTGCTGGTAAGAGAAGCACTTCTGGACAAGGAAAGGTGGGACGTGCTTTGGAGCACCCTTTGCCACCCAGTCCCATGGAAGTCCCCAAAGTAAAGTGGGACATACCCATCCCGTATGTGTTTTATGGCCATCTACACATGGAACGTGATTCATCTCTGGGCCATGATGGGGTCAGGTCAGAATGATGATCCAGATATGGACATATAAGGGTGAATTCTGAAAGCTGAGCGATCCTGCCCAGCTCTGGTGATGCTGGTGGAACACTGGCAGGTGCAAGAGTTCAGGGAGACAGAAAATCCTAAAGCAGACAAAGCTCACCCTGACTCTGGAGCACGGGCATAAGATTTTTTCCTCCTCTTAGTATCTCCTGTGGGTCATGGTTTGAAGCCGGTAGGAGAGGCACCCACACAGCCTACTGACAAACCAGATAAAATCCAGATACGACCCACGCTTTCAAACCACTAAGAGCCAGCGCTGGTACACACTTGAGCAGGCTCGAAGGTGTGCTGGTGCAGGAGCCTGGATTGGGGGCAGGCATGGGGACTCTCAGCACTGCACGAGGGAGGATGGGACAATGTCTGCAATGAAGCTTTCTACCCTCTTCCAGAAAAAAAAAAAAAACAAACCCACAGATGTTAACTGTGGAGTCATGTGTGAAATAACAACCTGTTACCTTAACACCCAGCTTCTTGCCTGAAACACGTTTGCTTTGTTTCAGTGTTTATGCAGAAAAATTTTTCAGACACCCAAGCCAGTTGTGATTACTCACCTTAATGTTCAGCATTTATCCATATCTATCTCACGGTAGTTAACATAGGCAAGTCAGCCAGGCTTAGCAAATCTTTGCCCTTTTCTACATTATTGATCTGACATTTCCTCTGGAGTATTTCAACTGAGAATTAAATTAACGCCGTATCTATGGACATTACCTAGTTAAACCAGACCAGCTGCATAGACTGGCACACCCTTTGTTTAGTCAATCACAGTCTTCCTTTTATTAATTCATGAAACCTTGTTGTTATTTCTTAAAAGTGGAAGATGCCATTAGTAACGCTAATGAAAACTACCAGACTCATTATGCCTGGTGCTCTCCAGACAGCCCCGAAAGAGTTTTCTCCATCCTACCGAGGCCTGGCTCTGCAATTCCCAGGCAATAATAACGTGCTGTTTGCTTTTCAGCAGATGTGTTCTTGGGAGGAGATGCACTGTTAACTGTGTCCTGACCAGACATACCAGCCCACTGCTGAATTTGGGGCACCGCCAGAGGTTCTCTGGAACAGCCTCATGTTAGTCTTGCCACCAAGGAGCAGACAGCATCAGCATGAAAGGCATCTTCTCTGCTCTTTCC
>NW_010288913.1:0-46851 GCF_000700745.2 Antrostomus carolinensis | reverse complement strand
CAGCAGGAAAAACGAATGACTTAGAAAAGGCTGTTTGGCCTGAGGAAGAGGTGTCCTCAGCATAGACTCAACCGCCTTCCTGGATTTACAGGGCTTTCTTTGGTATTTAATAAAGATTGCTGTTCTGACAATAAAGAGAAACATCTGCTGCCCTGTAAGTGTCTGGCCTGCTTTAACAGCCTTTATTTTTCCTTCTTAAGAGAACAGTTTGGATTGATTAAGGCTAAAGCAAGTATTTTATACTTTGATATATGCCCAGCTTGTTGAAATCTTACCTGAAATCTTTAAAAAAAGAAACCAAAAAAACCCTACCAAAACAAAATATTACATTAAATGAAAGTCTGGAGGACACATGAAGACCCAGATACTTCAAAGAAGCACTTTCAAGGATGAAGACTGGATCTAAAGACATTAATATTGCTCCAGCCACAAAGGAGGCCTTCACATGGGGTCTGCACAACATGCTGTACTCAGCCTGAGGTTTCACTCATGTAAAGCTCTCTTGCAACCCAGGGGAGTCCCAGTTTGTATACACACAAGCCTTGTGAAGACTAAACCAGGGTAAGATCTCCAGGCTTTGACTCTGGCTGATCTTCTACCCAGCTGAAGAGCAAAGCATCCAAGAGCTACATGCTGCCAAATGACTTAGAGATGTCATGGGAGAAACTGAGGATGCTCTAACCCCTGCAGAACTAGGTCTTCAGAATGAAACAAGATGAGTTTTCAGTCTGAGGAATGGCTGTAAATAAAGAACACAAATCTAAGCTGATGCTTTTTATAACTTATAAAGCTCTGAACAGAAATCAGTGCAGACTTGTTGGCTCCAAGAATAAATAGCTGTAGGTAAATAAAAAACTTTATGCCACACGTATTGCCCTGGATTATTCCTCCATGGAATACCTAAAAAGAGGCTTTTGCTGTAAGATTCCACTTGGTGCTTTTCTACTCTTTTACTTTTCATTTGCAAAAAGGAAAGCTGCAATAGAAGATGATAAATGTTAATGTTGGTAAATGCACTGTGCTGGATAAAGTAATGTAGTATTCAGGTAGATGATGGCTCCGTGTAAAAGCGTTTCAGTGGTGCAGATGAACCCCTGCGGAGATCAGGCTTAGGGCAGGTTTGATGCTGGTACATGCTCCAGGCTGCTGCTCTGCACCCCAGCGGGACTAGTCACAGGGCAAGGGATTAAGCACATGCAGCATGTGCGGCCGCTGAGCTGTGGTGAGAGACAGTCTTCACGCTGAAAACTCACCACCTGAACAGCTCTGCTCAGCAAAAAAAAAATCTTCTCTGTTTCTGAGATAGGGAAATTACGTGCTACACTTCCTTGCACAGCTTAGCTGTTGCAGTTCAGCAATAATCCACCTTGCTTCTGCTATCAAATATAAGAAATCCTTGCCTCTACGCACCTGAAGCTTCCACTTGTGTCAAAATGTGTGGTACATTTTGTAACATGGACAAAATATTCACTGGGGATTATGCTGCGACCACTAAACTCCTTTCACCTGGAAGATGAGATAGTTACAGCTCAGGTCTCCAGGGACAGGAGGCAGATACCTCCCACCCCCACAACACTGCCCAGCCACAGCCACCTCCAGGCCACAGTGCCTTGAAACCCCAGGCAGACCCACTGCCTGGTATGTTGTCTCACACCCACCATGGCACCACTCTCACCCAAACCCTCAACATTTTGTTTCCCCGGATGAATGTCCCTGTGTTAGCACAGACATTTCATTCATTCCCCCTTCCTGCAGTTTAATGGCTGAAATTATGTTATAGGACTGGAGAAGGGCACAAAACATACAGACCAAACCTCTGGAAATGTCACAACACACAACCATGATCCACTTTTCTTTACAAAGAAGAAATCACTCCAGGTCAGCTTCTGCACAGTTTATTCAGCCAAGACAAGAGATTTGTTGGAGCAAATAATTGAGGAATAATACAATAAAACACAATATTAGCAATAACTGCTTTTACAGATGGGCCTTTGAATGAGATGTGCTCGATGTGCTGCACGTGCCCCACTTACTGTCATTTTCTTTCTCCGAACAGATTTGCTGAAGATTTGAGCCCTGATCTGTGCAATGTAACATTATCTACAGCGTTTGTATTTGTATGCTGATCTTCTGTAGTTAGACGTAGGCTTTGCCTCCCGGGGGACTCCCTAACACAATTTGATCGTGTCTGTTCCAAATAACTGCACACTAGTTTTTACATAGAAAGAAGGTTTTGTTTTCCTTTTTAAAAATTAAAATTAAAACAACTGATTTTTGGTGCCTGGATTTCAGAACTGCAAATCAGCACAGACATTCACCCACTTTGCCAAAGGGCTTCATCCAGGTGCCCAGAACAAAGCACACAATCTCCAGTCACTGCTGTAAAAGCTGCTCGAGAGTGTCCATCCCACTGCCTGTCCTCTGGCAAACCCAGGCTCCAGGCTGGGGGAAGCTGGTGTAGAACCACATGAACTGTGAGCCACACTCTGTGACCTGGCAGGCAGCGCCTACTCACATGAGCAGACTTCATGATCAGGCCATAATTCACACACGATTACAGAGACAGTCAAATTCCGCCGAGCAGAGAGCAGATCCTCAGCTGATGTAAAGCAGCGAGAGTCCACAGAGCCCATTCACACACCAGCCCAAAATGAGATGTCGGAATCCCTTTGCACTGAAAATGCAAAGGGGCCAAGTGCAGACCCTAAACTGTTACCAATTAATGTTTTTATAATATGCCCAAAACAAAATGGTCCATGTCAGGAGCATTATCCTGAAAGGGAAGAGCACCTGCTACTCCTATGGCCACAGTCTCCTTTTTTCTTTATCTCAGGCTTCTGACTCCTTAATCTGTCGTGGAATGTCATTTAATTAAGCATTTTCAGGGTTCACCCTAGGCCGTGGGATTATGCTCTAAGCAGGCAACGCTGGCCTGAAGTTGCGATAATTAAGGCCACGAAGGACAGCTTGGCACATTGTCTAATCAGGGAGCCAACATAAATATGCCAGAGCTGGTACTAAATATTTCCATGTTAGAAGCATTCAGACTTACTAGATGGGGTTTTCCCTAATCATACAAGGAACAGAAAAATTAAAAAAAGTGCATTTTTCAATTAAGCAAATAAAAGACAGATATTAGAAACATTCTTGACATTACAGCACCTGCACAGGTTTATAGACTTTTAATAATGGATTACTGAACACTAGAAATAGGAAGAGCTGTGCAGCGTATGGCACCGCTGTCTTCTGTGCCCCAGCTCCAAACTGGATCTCAATCTTTGGATTTGTGAGCAGCTCTGCAAGGTCAAACCTGCTTGCTAACAGGAATTAGTGTAGTTGTGCTGACCAGAGATAGCTGTCGTGATTCCGGCTGGCAGAGCTGCCAGCGTGCCACCAGGACAAGCAGCGCCCATCCCCACACACCCCACAGCAGCTTGCCTCAACATCCACCCAGCTGAAGCAGAGCACAGGCCAGGGCTGCAGCTGGTGAGCACTGGCACCTTCCCACCAGCTCCACAAAGCAGCCACTTCCTTCCAGCACAAGGTGACACGGTCAGCAGGGTCCTTATAGGATACATTGGGCAACCTGGGGAAGTAAAAGAAGAAACAGTCACCCAGGGTCCAGCTGTGTTCACTTGCCATGGTCCCCTGTGCCATCCTTTACTGCCCATCAATGTCTCTAGGAGGCCCAAGTGCACTCATAGTTCACATGAAGCAAAACAACCTCCTCCTCCCATGCTGCCAAGGCCTTTCTTGTGTTCCTGCCTTTGCTCCTTACTTTCAGCTCCAGCTGAGTTGCCCAGACTGCTCCCTGAGCATTCTCCCTCCCACTCCGGTCCCATACACCACACCATTAGATTGTCCAGATTCAAATGCCTGTGGAAAAAAAGAGAAAACCTCATCACGTGAGACCAGTGCCCACCTGGCAGGTTTCCATACTGGTGATACCCAGTGGCCACCCACTGCTCAGTGGTGACACCCATCCATTCCAGCCTAGAGTTCAAACATGGGCAACACCTTCAGGCATTTTTCCCCGCTCCCTACTCCTCCCATGGGATAAGAATTCACACAATATGATATTCCTCTTACTGATAATCCTGTCTGCTTTCCCAGTTTGCTTGGGCTTCTTATGTGTTGACAGAGGTTTGTTTTATCCTTCAACATGCTTCAACACATCAGATGGGTACAACCAGCTCAGCTACCTGCTTGAGAGTCTGTGTCACAGTTATACTATGAATGTTTACAGAAATTTATTTGAAAATTAACATCAATGTGACACTTTTTGGTTTCAAGGGCTTCTATTGTTTCCAGCATTGCCAGACATGAAAAGTTCACATAATACAACAGAGTTCAAGGCATTAGAAAGGAAAATGGGGAACGATGCATTCAATCCAACCAAGGTGAATACAAAAGGAAGATAAAAAGGCTTATTAAAAAAAATAAGAGACAAATATGGAAGAGCTGTATATTCCAGGCATAATTTCAGGTAATAGCCTGCCTTAGCTGCTTAAACTGGAAGTTTTACAGGACAGGGAGAAATTTGTGTGCCCCCTGATTGCACAGCACCTAGCACAAACAGAGCTTTGGTCTCTGCGATCAGATGCACCAGCAGATCACCAGCTGCAACTCAAATGTAGACTTGCAGGAGGCAGGTCATTCTCCTCCTTTTATGTGCACCTGAGCAAAACACAAAACAGGCTTGAGATAAGCAATATTCTCCCTTTGTTTTCTGCCGAGCAGGCCAAGGAGCTGATAGCTTCAGGGCTGTGAAAGCAGCGATACTTCCCCCAGCATCTCCTCATTAGAGACATCTCCTGAAACATGCTGGGTGTCATACCCATTTAGCGTCAGGTGACAGGCATTTTCTTCTGTAACATTCACTTTAGCAGTGGTATTATTACTTTTACTCAAGTGCTTTGATTTAAGCCACAGGAGATGTCACAAATTAGTGTTTACAAAACTTAACACGAGGGGGCTGTCAGTACTTGCTTGAAGACAAGGATTTAGCTGGTTGAGACCCCCATTGCAGAGGTAGCAGACTAATTACAGGAGCCAGAGTACAGAAGGATTCCAGACCCAAGTGCCACCTCGAGCAGAAGTGAAATTAATGATGCTCCCACTGCAGCTCAGAGGCACAGTAAACTGAACCCTCCTTTTGTTTTTTTTTTCCTTTGTTTTTTTCATATACAGTGCAAATAAAGAATTAAAAGAACAATAATAATAAATAAATTGCCTAGCGATTCAAGGAAAAGATACAAAATATTTTACGATCCAAGAATTCACTGATGTTACCTGTTAGTTGGGAGACTGTTTTCTAGCAGTTAGCTATCCAAGATGAAGAAATCTAATTTGCATTTGGAAAAGTCTGAAAAACATATAATTAAATATGACTAATAAACTGACAGGAAAAATGCAAATTTTATAAAAGCACAATATTCAAAATCCTTCATAGTAGAAGTACAGCAGAATCAACATGCAGAGGAATGCAGGGTATCCCTTAGAAACACAGCTCTCTTAAGAGGGCCTTCAGCAAAGCAAGGTATTCCCGTGTTCACCATCAATGAACAAAAACATGCCACTAAAACCACACTAGCATTAATTCCCCAGCAACAAGTGGTTTTACACAAGTGCAGACTTTGTGAAAGGAACACACCCTGTCAGAGTCACTGATGTAGCAGAAGGTACCACCAGAAATCTCCACTCCAGCCTTTCATCATGATTCATTGCGCCATTCAGTGCAAATCACAAGCTACAAAATTACATTATCAGTACAGCTCTTTTTAATCAATTCAAGGTACTGATGTTTAAATATCTGCTGCACTAAAAAGCAATTGCTGTTTAGACCCTTTTTTTTTTTAAGAAATCATTATAACATTCTCATAATTTCTTATCTCAGAGGAAGATAACAGACACAGCTGCTATTTCAAAGGACATTTTGTACATGTAGCTCAGTCACATCTGAAAAGCAGCAAAGATTCTGTGTAATTCAGGAACCTATTTATTTGCTGACTGCATTGTGTGACAGCATCGTGGCCTTCACTACACTCACAGCAGAGGTATTTATACACAGTGACCTGCCTAAGGACTTCTTCTTCTGCTGGGCCTCCCTTCAGCAAAACGTTGCAATAGACGCTCAAGATCTCACTCAAGAGAGTTACTGAAGAGAGCTGAGTGTCTCCAGGCTGGCTTTGGGGACCTGTTCTCCTCTAGATGTTCCTGCCCTTATTTCTCCCAGCCAGACAGGCAGAGCACCTCATATCTGTCCCACCAGCCACCTCTGCTCAGCACAGGTGGGTTCAAACCTCAGCATCACACCCATGCTCCCCCTTTGAGCCACAGGCCTGCCTCTCTAATAGAAAACCTCAGGAAAATATCTGTGTGGTAGATAAGGTCACATAATGCTGCTGGGGTCAACAGCAATCTCTCTCTATCTGGATTTTAAAGAGGAAATATGACCTTGGCTTGAAATTTAATATCTCCCTTGTCCGCAGGTAAGACAGTGCTTCCTTCTGCCTATAAAAGGTGACATTGCTTCCCTACCCAACAAAGCTGCACCAGCAATGCTACTTCTCTTGGGGGGGTCAAATGCAACGGGCCAGGACAGCACCCACAAATAAATACACTAAGTCTTCTGATCAGCGGGACACTGACTCCCACAGTGTCCCCTTGAGAGCATCTCTCCCATAGTTGCATCCCTTTTTTTTTTTTCCTGGGTGCCTGGCCCTGTCACGCCTCCCAGCCCAGCAGAGAGGGGATGCTCTTCCCGGGGGCTGCACCCCCACACACAGCAGCATCCCCAGAGAGGGTCCCCAGAGCATCTTCCCTCTACCACCTCCCTGGGGGAGCAGGTCAACTCCATATCAGCACCCTTTGATACAGCGTGCATTTGAAGTCTGTGATATTGCAATTCACATTTCAATCAGTGATTAGAGACCCCAGGAGCCTTCCAGGAGCCAAGATTACCCACCACTTTGCAAATAATTCATTGCCCTTGGTCTGATGTGACCTGAGATACAGATCTCCAGGTCACACCCCTCCAGGCATGGACCCTGCCTGGGTGACCAAACCCATCCTCTCATCCTTTCCTGCAAGCAGGAACAGAGCTAAACACAGTGCCCAAGCACCAGCTTTGGGAACTGTCAAGACACAATAGACCATGAAGATTATCCATCTTCCATGTAGTAGAGGTCATATGGCTTCCAAAAATTAATACCAGTGGAAAACCCCAGACATCTCTCAGGAAAATATTTGCTATTGCTAGTACTGGAGAATCTACCAGTGCTTATGTTGTTCCAATGGTTATATTCACTTCTAAAAACGTGCACCCTTTTTCTCCCAACAGAAAGCTATATTGAAAAATTAGTCAAGCTAATCAGTGCCCCAACTCACTACCTAACGTCTAAGAACAGGAGAAAAAGACGAGATAAAATACATGGGTAATACAGGTTCTAGAAAGCTACAGATAAAAATACTCTGAAAACTAGGTTAAATTACCAGGAAGATAAAGCACATTAGAAAACAGGAGGGTATGAATCAATAATTCACATTTCAGAACAGTTACTCAGACATTTACAAGAGCTTTCAAATGCTTATCTCCCTCATCCCTCTCCAATACATGACCCTGACAATGATCCCCAGCAATTTCCTCAGAACTGAAGTAATTCTTACAACTGCTTGAAATTTTGCTATACAGGAACATGACAAGTGAATGAAAAGGGAGAAAATACTGAGGGGAGGAAGGGATCCAGGATCCCACCTGATTACATTTGTTGCCACCACCACAGTATAGTGACTTCCCACCACTTATAATTTAAATAAACTCCTAATGCAGTTCTACTGCTAAACATTGTACTTAATAACACAAAGGATCCCTGACACCATTAACACAGCTGGACTGCCAGCTCTGAAATGTCAGCTTTCTTCCTTACATTGCGAAAGCTCTACTGTTAATTTTGACATCTGGTTTTTAGTGAGATGTATTTCTTGCAGAGCAAATGCACACTGACAAATCTGGGGCCCTCTGTGTATTTTGGTAAATTGCAATCCATTATGAATATATATCTTCCTGTAATGAAATGTTAGCTTTGCAGTTGTAATGCAAGCTGTCCAAGTATCTGGTGGGAACATTTAATAACAATAATATTTTGCTGACGATAACACAGCTACCTCATTTAGGTATGCCTAATACACTCTCCTGGATGCGTTTTTCCCCCCGATATATTAACAGTTTAATAGTACACAGGTGAAAGCAACTAGGTGATATTGAGATAAAAAACTGCCTTGGCAGCTTTGAGCCTCTCTGCAGAGGAAGCAGAACATTGACAAGTCTGCAGCAGTTCCCACTGGGATCTTGCTGACAGCAAACATCATGGATCACGACAGCCCTAAGAGGATGCACAGCTCAATTACTGCTCACCCTGAGTGTGGTTTGAGGGCCTGGCCACATCTCCTGAGGATGTGGGGGCTGTGATGGGTGCACTGAGCATGTCCTTCCCACAGGGAAGTAAGCAAGGCTGGTGGAAAGCATTCCCTGCACCTGCTTTCCAGCTGATAAACTACCTTTTTTTTTCCTCCATTTAGCCCAAAAGATTCTGAACACATTAGCAGATCCTGATGCAAAGGATCACATCCATCCCAGAGGGATTTACTGAGCATGTGGAGGATGCTTGAGAAAGGAATTTTTTTGCACACCCAGCGCAGCACTGGTAAGGCTGGGTGCTGGCTGGGGCTCAGAACTGTGCCTGCACACACTGCTGCCAAATTCAGCAATTCTGCACCAGCAGCTGAAGCAGTGCTTGCAGTCGATGAGGCTGTATTTAGGCCTGACCTAAACCAAGATCCACTTGCATTAGTTGGCTCACTTTGACTTGGCACTGGATATACATTCCAGTAAATCATCTCCTGTCAACAGGACAATCTTCCAAAGGACTTAGTGGCAGTCTGGTGGCACACTCCCTTTGCTTCAGTGGGGCTGGCTTCCTTCTGCTGATCTAGATGAGTATCTGGCAACAGGAACCACCAGCAATGTTTTTTCTTACAAGATCGCATTGCTAAAGCACAAGTCTCCAACAAACAGAGCTGCCCTCCCCAGCTGGCAACCCATCTCCAGTCCTTGCCCAAAGGCAGCCCGCAAAGGCAGCACTTGCAGGGAGCAGGTACGGAAAGTCTGGAGCATCTGACCTCCGCCTGCAGCCAGCACACACACAGGAGTCAGCCAAGAGCAAGAGGTGCAGTAGTGCAGTTCAGACTCAGAGAACAGATGATGATAAACAGAATTGAGATCTGTGTGGTGCACAGACCCAGATGCTGGTCTCAGGTGTGCAC
Source organism: Antrostomus carolinensis (assembly GCF_000700745.2). NCBI lineage: Eukaryota > Metazoa > Chordata > Aves > Caprimulgiformes > Caprimulgidae > Antrostomus > Antrostomus carolinensis. Next base: position 37,527 of record NW_010288913.1, on the reverse strand, counting down.
ACACACCAGCCCAGGGCCAGGGAGAGGAAAGCAGACCAAGAGAGCATCTCAGAAAGTCCAGCTGACTCAGCTGTTCAGCAAAGTTAGTCAGAAGCTTTCAGAGCACAAACAAGTTGGCAAAGCAAAAAGCAAGCACCAGCATGGCAGATCTGGCTCTCAGTGGCAGGCTGGAAACCTGGCTGCCCTCTCTATTTAGCATCACATTCTTCTGCTGTATTGCAAAGTTATTTATCTTAGCCTAAAACTCCAGGAATATCTGACCCTTCTTGATATCAAGGATGCTCTTAGAAAAAAAAATAAAAAGGAGACAGCAGTTGAGTAATCATGGCAAGTTATGACAAAAAAAATCCACAGTGAGGCTTAGACACCAGATAAACAGACCAAAGATATTTAGACACAAGCATAATTTATAATCTCATTCATTTAAGGAATGGCTCTCTATTGTAAATTATATAAAATAAAAATAAACTATAGCATCTAGAAAAAGAACCTCAAAGTCATTAAAACTGTTGTTGCTGTTTATAATCAAGAAAAACACACGTACTAGCAGGGAGAGGGCAACTCAGCAACATGAGTGCTACCGTTACCCAGGATTTATGAGCAGGCTCGATGTGAGGCAGAGAGGGGCTTCCCCCAAAGCTCTGCAAGCTGTTCACAGCAACCATGGAGAGTTTTACATGAGCCGCTCAACGCAAATAAAATCACAGGTTCTCATTTCTTCTAAATTGCCCCCCATATTTTGCTTTAGCACATAAAATTTGGAGTGCTATCCAACACGTACCAAGATTCCAGATATTTAAATCTAGAAGGAATTAGATCTGGGCTTTTTAATCTCAAGCTAGTACCTCATCCAGCTACTGAAACAGTCCTAGTTAAAAAGCAGTTTGCACCATCTGTTATTACTGTCAAATTTGTTATTATGCTATCTGGTCATATTGTATTTGAAATGGCTACTTCATAGGAGAGATGCAAAGCTCACCGTGGAAAGACGTAACTGACATTAGGGATCTGGATCAGGCCCCTAGTGAGTGGAAGAGAATTAATATTAATTCTTAACTTTCCTATTAGAGTATGATGTGCCCCCAGGCTTGCTGCTTGTCTTAGCAGAAGCACTATCTCCTGCTTAGGCATGACAATATTTGTCAAGTGTAATGCTCATTAGTCTGCTGTGTGGTCAGGCTAGCAGTGGATAAACACTCTGAAAGATCAGGTAGGGACTAAAGGTCTGCTCTTTGTGGTCAATTATAGCCATCAACATTAATGATGCCACCATGGAGAGCTATGCAGGGAAAAGAGAGAAGTGCTTTTCGAAGGTTAGTCTTGACAATGTACCTTGGCTACAAGCAGCTGGCAATGAAAAATGGAGTGTGCACCTCCAGCCTCCCTCTAACCTTCTCAGTGATTTATTTCAAGAATAGTCTAGTGGCTTCTTTTTTTAAAAAAAAAATATACCTGAATAAAAGACAAGCTTTCTAACCTGAAGTGCATTCTCTTGTATTGTTCAGAATTCACATTGTTGATGATACTTAAACCTCATGTTTAATCAAAGAGAGAAAAACCAGCACAGGGGCTGATGTAAGATTCCCATCTCTGCCTTCATTTTTGACTCTATATTTTCCCCCAAACTCTAGGATTTCCCAGTAAAGCTGAGATTTTGGCTCTATTTACTTGGAGAGAGTTCTTGTCCCAGTTTCTATGTGAACTGGGAAAAACAGTAACGTTTATTTCCCTCCCTTGAAAAATTACACATCTTTTTTTACTTTTTAATTATTAAAATGGAGCTATAGATGTGCAGATTTATTTTAAAAAGAAAAGGATAAAAAAATCACCTTAATTCTTAAAAAAGCAAAAAGACTTGGCAATATTTTAAAATATCCAGCAAAGAAAAAAAAAATCACTATTGCAAAATGAATTATATGGATAATTGTCCTCAACTGGCAACATGCCCACTTACTACCGAAGAAGGACCACTCGTCAGCCCTCTGCTGCCAACCCATTGCAGGGTAGAGCTTCAGTGAAAACATCATCAATGAAAGCAGAAATAGCAGGGGCTTCTGAAATCCTTATATAGTTTCCCCAAGCCTGCTGGAGCACTATAAATACAAACGAGCATGAGACAGCACTAGCATGTCCTGAAACCCCAGTGAAATTTGCCATATGCATAACTGTCATGATGGAACCTATCCATAGAGAACTAGGTAAGCATGGATATTCTCAATTAAAAATAAACCCAAAAATGCATGGTCCAGCCCTTCCCTAATCAGGAAATTACTTAAGCACATGCTCAATTTTAAGCAGGACTTAAAAGCCTGTATTTAAGTTTAGGACAGGTTTAATGCCTTGCTGAAAGAGTATTTTGACCAGAGTCATCATTTATTTAACCTATGACCATTAATTTCAATTTAATTGGCATCCATCACCTTTGCCAATGCAGTGTAATAGAGCACTAATATTGGGATCCTGGCCATGCTCCATTCATTTAATTGCATTTGTTGGCCTAAACAGAACCCTACATCCAAGGTTATTTATGTATTTGTCCACAAAGCAGACTGCACAGCAAACAGTAGCATTCAATATTTGACGCGTTCTCTAAAAAAGAAAACCACATTTTCTGTATGTGAGGTGTAGCTCAGTCAGTAATTCACACTCTCAGCATCCATGAAATCCTGCAATCCATTTATGCCTGCTTTGTAGAAGTGACGTTTGCTTGGTGGTCTAAAGCCTTTTAATTTTCTCTTTTCCTTTCCAGCATGTGCTCTTGTACTTACCAGGGCACTTACAGTATTATTTAGGTTGCTGCCTGCGATATTTTCAAGCTACTAGAAGACAGTTTCTTAGACATTTTCATAATGTTTTGAAATGCTGATGAGGATTTAGCATTAAAATTAATGGCAGCCAGCCGTGGTCTTTCAGATGTGAAAGACTGTGCAGTATTTTCTGGGAAAAAAAGGGGGGGTATGGGGGAGAAGAATGGAGATATAAATAGCCAGTCTTGCTTTTCTCCAGGCAGGATCCTTTTAATCATGTAAAATAGATTTTAAAGATTAAAGACTCTAGGCTCTGTTCTGCCTTTGCTCATGTCTCATATCACCAATTTTTTGTATGTAATTTGAATGAAAAAGGACACACATGGTGTTTTCATTTGCATTACCCCAAACTGGAATTTCCCCTTGAAGAACAGAGCCCCTACCTCCTCTGCACTGAGTAGAAAACCACCACACCTGAGTAGAACACCACAGAATGGGAGAAAAAACAATTCCTAATCATTACCCTACTTCTTGGACCTGGAACATCATTTTGCTGAGATTCAATTTAGAACTGTATCTTATAAGTGGAAAAGGAGACAGAAGAATTACTAGTCCAGCAGCTATATCTGTATATGTATGAGCTGCAGTCCCAGATTTCATCCAGACATCATCATACTGTGCATGGAAAAACCTGCACTAATTGAAACAGGAGCTTCAGCACTGGGAAAACTGGCTGCACTGGGGAGTAAGAGATCTCCCTGTCCTGGTCAGAAAGTTCATTGATAGCAGGGGTGTTCTGCAAGAACTGCTGAAGGTTCAGGGCAGAGAGGAAAGGCCCAGCTCTACAGAGAAAAGGTGAATCAAAAGTTCTCCTCCAGGAACATGGCCTGACAGACAAAAGCTACGGGGGATGCTGGGAGGACAGAGTAGGCCAAAGAACTGAAAGTCCGGGGCAGAATGGACTGCACATGCCCATCAACAGTCCATTGACAGAGCTGGAACCAAGAGGCTTCCTTCTGCTATTTCCATGATAAATACTTTTTACCACATCATTCCCTCTCACCAAGGCACATGAGATGAGTTGTGTCTCAGCACAGGTCAGTTTTCATTCTTTAATTTACTTTTCTAATGCTATTTGCAATCAATTCCTCTTACACACTGACTAAAATGCCTTTTCTCCACCTTACACTCCTCAGACTTGCAGCTATAGTCCCACCTGGTTTCCAGTTGTGATTCTCTCCTGGAGCAGGAAGTCCCTCATCTCCTCCATGATTCTGAGGCCAACAAAAATCAATGCTGAAACGTATTGATTTCATTATTTTTACTTAGTTGTATTTCTCAAATGAAGTACAGGACATCTGAATAATTCTCCTTGATTACATTTATGAATACCCAGATCATCCTAACTTTCTTCCATTTGCTAAAATATGGCCTCATCAAAGAGCATGAAGCCTTCCTTAAGGGACCACCAAAAGTCATCAGCTACAAACAAGTATTCTTTCCACTAAATATTCTTTCATGTTCATAAGCCAAAAAAATAGAAAGGAAACAAAGGACACTTCATCAGATACAAACCAATAAATCTTTCTAATGACATTTGGAATTCACTTTGAAATCCTGGCCACACCCAAGACAGTTTTATGATGGGCTTCATCTCCACAGGTTTGAAGAGCAGAGTCCTGCATGCCACACAATTACTCTCATGCACATGGCCTATGGAAAGAGAAAAAGATACGTAAGAGCAGAAAAGCCGCACTTGAATGTAAGAAGCTGTCTTCACTCTAAGCAGTGCCTTCTTGTCGGTACAGTATGGTTAGAGTGAAAATAAATGTGTGCAACTATTACAAGAAAATAAAACATGTCTGTAATTGCAACGAAAGACTGTCTTGACAGCCCTGGAAATGAAAGTTCACAAAGCACATATAGTGTGGGAAGTGTCAGCATAAACCGCCCACACATGTCTCCACCAGTGTAACTGGGGGATAAGGGCAGTGCATTCCCAGTCTCTCTGCCTGCTTCTCTCTCTCTCCTGAAAATGGCCACCAGTGTTTTCAATTAATTCCAGGTGGTTTTGTACCACAGGCACTGATCCACTTGGAGCTGAACCAAAACCGCTCCCCTCACTGCACAGATAGCACACATACTCTGCTCCCTCCCAGCCTGCAGATCTGTTTCAAGGTCCTGACCCTAGTTTTTAAAGCTCTTAATAGGCGAGGGCCTAATGAACCTTGGAGACTGCTTCTTACTCCACAATCCAAAGCAACAGCTGTGATTGCTCTGGGTGAGCAGGGCTGAGCAAGCTCAGGGTGAAACCCTCCTCGCTTTCTGCATCCAAGCCTCCTGCCACCAAAGTCTCAGCCCTGTCTTTTAACAAGAGTAATATCCTCAGACCCTCATCTGCAGTCCTGCCGCAGTCTTCTTCACTATTGCTGCTGCAGTACTCATTGAGAATTAGCACAAGATAAAGAGAAGCTGCATTTTAGAAAATATATTTCTTCAGGTCTTTGCAGAGAACAGTCATGGTGAGACCATGTCCCCAACAGCAAAGGGAGAGGGATCCTTTTTCTTAAGTTAAAGAAAAGTAGAGTTGGGAGAGAACTTGAGAGGTCAATACCTCATCCCTGTTGGGCTGCAGCAAGTGGAGCTCAGGTACCAGAGCCCTGACAGAGCAGCTCTGCAGTTAGTAGGACTGGTCCACTTCATGTCTGGAGCAGCACAGCTGGAGTCCTCCTAACATGAGCCTTCTGAGCAAGTTTCAGGTGAGATCATGACAGACGAAAGCAAAGGCAGCATTGTTTATGGGGAATCTTTATGCTTGGTTAGGACCAACACAACATACATCTGAAAGAAGAAATTCCCCATTACTGATATATTAATGCTCTGGTTTGCTCATCAGCCTCTTCTCACTCTTCCACATGCAGCCTAAGCTTTTTCTGCTGTACCACTATGAATAGAAATGCAGAATTAGCCTGCATCTCAATGCTGGTTTGAAAGCTTGTCTGTATCTCTCCATCCTCCTTGCCACATGCAATTTTATACTTTAATATCAACTTTAAAATAGATTAGAGGCTGACGAGCTGAAACAAATCCAGCTCATTACTCCTACAGCACTCCTACTCTCCCGTAGCTTTCCTTCTCCTTCGTATCCACCCTCTCTTTGCCTCTGTCTTCACCACCTGTACTGTCCTGTCAGCATCAGTGTAAAGCACTTGCTCAGCCAGCATGCTGAGCCATGGCAGGGTGCTTTGAGCAGGCACCTTCCAGTAACCCACCAAGCACAGCATATACACTGAAGCCCTTGCCTTGCCAAGCAACCCGTCCTGCTGTTCCCAACCTTTGAACTTCAGCTGGTCACATTGGGTCCTTTTAGACTGTATGTTCATCTGCTTTCACATCCTGCTCTGTTTTTTAAGTGCAGGTTCCTTCAAAAGAGTAAGCAGTAATTACTGCAGCCACACCTATACTGGAAATGCCTGTGCAATGATCTGTAGTTCATGCTCACAAAGAAAACAAAAGCTGTAAAGAAATAAGCATCCACTCACTTTGAACTTTGGTATCTGGTCCTTTTCTGCAGCAGGGACCTGATTCTTTGAAGCACTGAGCTGCCATAGCCCCTGAGGGACTTGAGTTTCTTCTCACACATGCAAATATAAATCAGAAGTCACTCTATTGAAGCCAAGTGAATTATGCAGGTGTAACCTCAATGTGACAGCGAGGGCTCATGGATGTCAACAGAGACTGGAACAGGTGCCCTTTCATTTTTCACATGGTGATTTTTCATTTTCAGCCACTTGGTTTTGCACAGCTACAATAGCACATATACAGCTGTGATGCAATAGGACAGGATGGCTGGTATTTAGGAGAAATCACACACTTAGATCAATGCACACTGCAGGTATTCAGCTGGAACCAAATGTGTTGGAAGCAATGTAAACCCCAGGGGGCTTGTTCACTAATCAATAAACACAAGGAATGTATGCCACTGAGTTATTGCTGCAGTGTTAATTGTAGTGATACAGGATTTTTTTTTTTTCATTGCTAAAGGAACAGACATCTTCAAGAACTATGGCTTTTACAAACAGACAATATGAAAAAACACATTTCTATTCACTTCTCTGATATGTCTTCAACTTCAGGAAAACATAACCTCATTAGAAGGAAGCTCTCAGTGCTGCCTCACGAAGGTGAAAGGGAAGTCTGTAGTGCTTCCAATCCCCTGGTTTGCCACAAGTGACATTTAAGCAGCCACCTGGGGAAAAATCCCAATGGGAGCATGACAAAGCTTACCATTTGAAAAAGGTCAGACCTTCTATTCTTGCTCTGAATAGATGGTACTGACCTTAAAAACCTCCCAGTCTCAGTTCCCCTCCTCATAAGCATATAATGGAGCAGCTAGCGAGGGCAGTCCTACCCAGGAGGAGATGCAGGGCATCATTGCTCTGCAGAATTTTTTTTTATTCCTTGTCTCCCTCTTGACAAATTATAGATAAATCAACTCATCTGCAAGCAGGTGCTCAGGAGTATCAGCAGCACAGGCACCAGCATAGGAGCACCAGGCAAGGCACAGGCTGCAGTGAGGAAGAGTTGCCTCTCTCCAAGGTGACTGTCTTGAAAACAGATGGCAAAAATGCAATAGCATTCAAAGTCCTGGTGGGACAGGGCATTCTGTGTAAGCATGATGGAAAAAGGGATTTCACAAAGATTAACTTTAACCAAGGCAATTCAGAGTAGGAATTGCCATTTAGCAGCTCCGATTCAGCCTCTGGAAGAGCCTATTAGATACAGACACTACAAAACCTAGTCTTACTCAGCTGAAGTTAGCTTTGTGAGAGCCATCTCTTGTTTCATGGATTGAAGACCCCTCCTCACTCATCATTTATGTAGAGAAACAAAGGGCAGGCACATGGAGAAATAATATTTCCACTCTGCAGATGGAAACTAAACCTCTGGTATGACCTTGAGCACAAGGTCAGGCAAGGATCTCATGGCCAAAGTCAAACAGGTTCATAAGGTTCTAGCCCAGGACCTTAACTGTGAGCTCATCCTTCTTCCTGACGTGATCCTCTTACATCAACCTGTAAGTATTCAGTGCTACACATGCTAACTCCCCAACTTTACTGAGGATTGCCATCCTTGCACCAAGTTGTCAAAGTAAAACTAGCACCATGCCAGGTAGCTGGATGTGAACATAGCTCCCTCCCTCTCATCAGTACAACTATCAGAGGCTGATTCTCCACACAGGCTTCAGAAGAGTAGACTTCCAACCGAGTCATCCCATGGGATGAAACAGGACAGCCCACAGTGGTAATCCCAAATGCGGCAGTATGCTAGAAAATCAATCCCTAACTGCTGCAGTCACGAAAATACAATAAACATGCCCTATGATTCCATTTTTAGTTGCTTTTCAATTCAGCGCTGCAGTTTGTCAGTCTTTCTTGTCCCAGCTGGAATAGATGAATTGCTGATGCTTTTTAGGACCATTGGCAGATGAACACAATAGCAACATCACTCAGATATTGATGACTAATGCATACAGAACATTTCCAAAAACTGTGTTGCCATCACAGCTAAACAAAGTGCACTAAATTAACATTCACATGGAAGGATAGGAGCTCATTTCCACATATTCAGCATTTAAATGAACCTATGGCATCACTGCAGAAGTCAGCTGAAACCAAAAACTGGCCATGGTTCTCTTGAAAGTTTCATAGACCTCCATAACCTTAGCTCAGGTTTCAGGTTGGCAGCAAAGCCTGGAGTATCTCACAGGGTTTGGGATCTCATTATAGAAATTTCTAGCAGCTACTAGGAGAGCTTCTCTTGGGTCCCAGTCTTACAGACCTCTAGATACTCATCCTCACTTAAAAGTGTTGTTGCTTTGATCCAAAAGTAACACATATTACTTGTAAGGTACAGTCCAGCACATTTCAAAACTCACAGAAGTCTTTTCCAAGCTCAAATGGATTAGATTAACTTCTTTAGGGGAAGCATCTTAGACAGTTTTCCCTTTAGGACTGGAAGTAATCTGCTTGATTATGGCACAAGCCAGGGTTAACCCGCAGAGGGAGGAAATCCTTGCAATGGCTGAAAATGCCACTACCACAAGAACTGAAAGCAAAGAAAAAATAATCTCATTTAGATTAAAAGAAAACAACAACCAACACATCTAATAGCAAGACAACGGAGCTAACAGAGTGACTAAGAAAACAAAAGGAAGAGTCCTCTGTCTGGAGCAGGATTAAGCAGATGACTCATGAAGGAGTTCTGTTGCTGTCATCTCTGACTAAACCTTACGCTGAAGTCCAGATACAAAATGATCTGACTTGGAGAGTTAGAGCAGTCAGAGGGAGTCAGCACTCCCAGCTCCAGTTCCCAGCTCAGTCATTTGAGCACTCCTACGCAAGTGATCCATCCACTTATAAGATCATAAGCAAAACAATATTTTTTTTTCCTGCCCTGTGAGCTCTTAAACATCCTATTATGACAATAACAAAACTTACCAATGCAAAAGCAGAACACAGATCATTTCAAGTCTGAGATACAGTGCTGCTTGTTTTGTGACCACAGGAAGTGTCTGAACATCTGCTGTTTCTTAGACACTTTGTGAGGATTGATGTTTTAATTCACTTAGAAATTGTCTTGAATACTTTTTTCTAACCCCCTATTCAGGTTATAGTTGGTTCTTGAAGTACAAATAGAGCAGATCTCAGTATCTCCAGCTGTGTATTTAATGGTATTAAACATCATCACCCTTAGAACACCTTTTTGTAAGGATTTCAATCATCTTTACTCAGGTAAAACTTATTGACTCACAGTGTGCTTCTTGCAATGCCATCAAACAATTAAGAACTCTAGATACTGACTCTTACTTCATAGGCAAATACTTATCATTCTTCTTCAAACAGGAATATCACCTCCTTGCTCCTGGTTATCACAACTGCCAAAATCCAAATAGGGTGGATATACTTTAACAACTGAGCCTGACACACACTGTTTGAAAGCTCCCTTCCAACAGACTAAATCCATATTCACAAAATTAGTGAAGGAGGAGAGGGGAGAACAGGAAATGTTCTTGAAAATAGGAGAACAACAGAATGTTTTTATACATCTCATGGATTTCTGTTTCATTAGATTAGGGAGCAGTGCCTTTTAATGTGACTAACATGTGGCAACCACAGGGTAACCACAGTGAGTAAATCTGTCCTGCAGGAGGAAGCTAAAATGTAGCAGGGTTTGCTTCAGCTGCTAGGAGAGACTCAAAAAACCCTTTTAGTACTGGTTGCAACTGGGGGTGGAGGGTAGAAGAAATGAGACTACACTAATAGGGACAGCTGAAAACAGAAATATCTCAGCATTTGTGGGTGGGGGAATCAAACAGGTCCCGGCATCTTGTCAATTCACCTGCTCACGCTCCAGACTTGTTCTTGTGAAATTAAAAAAAAGGGAAGCAATAGATCTGAAAGGGAAAGGCTTGAGGTAGTCTTAAACAAGATAAATATATTTAATAACAGCACTTAATCATAACATGTCCAGAGATTAACACATTTACATGCAAAAACCATGCAAGCTAGAGGAATTGCAGGAAAGCTGTGTAGCTCAAATTACCCTATTGTTGGGAGATCACAGTCGGTTTCACTGCTCTCCTTCAATATTCCCATCAGGACTGCAGCTCCCTTGCTTTGTTCCCCAGACAGCCCAGCATTTAACAGATGTCCAAAGTAAATCATGATCATTTGGTAGGTTTTGGGAATAGAAGCCTGATGGAAAAATCACAGCCTAATAAAACAATCAAAAGAGTACCAGCACATTACAGGCCATTTCAAAATAAATTAGGGTATCTTTTAAATCTCTACACAACAGTTTGTATTTTAAATCAAAAGACTGGATGTCATTGACTTTCCCCTGAGTAATCTAAGTGACAGGGCTCTCTGAGGTGCAGTAATAGGATGTAAGTGAAGAAGTGGGTATTACTTTACCCGTGCTGTGATAATGTGAATGCATCACTGCCCAGCATCATAAACAGCTAAGTGAGAAGTATGAGCAGCACTTTCAAAAGCCCCATGCATCTGGGGACTGTAGAAGGGGGTGCGGGACCAGGTCTCTAGTGAGGGGGAATGTAAACATTTAAAACTAAAGCAGAAACAACACAATATTTTTTAAAATCTAAAGAGGAAAACTACAAAAGCTTGCTTTTCACCTCACCAAGAAGGAAAAAAAGCAAGGCAGAAGTAATGTCATGAAATAACATTGCAAGCAGAGTGTGCAGTTCTTAATAATCAGCAGTACTTTAAAGATCTTCTTGAAGTTTTGCACCAAGACACTATAATTAAGGAAAGAAATCAAGGCTTACCAGTTACCACCTGTCTGGAACAGGGAGGGAGCCGATACTACAGGATCTCCACCAGGGAGTAATGCACACTGCAGAAGTATCAGGAAAAGAAAAAAGTAAAAAAGACATTACAGACAACAACAGCCACCCCTTGGGTCACACACTGTTTTCCTTCTCTTTTCCAGCCAGCCAGAAGGGTTTCCTTGCCTCCTTCTCCCCCAGAAGCAAGCCGTGGGGCACAGCCCCCTTCCCGCAGCAGGCTGCCTCAGAGAATGGCCAGCCCCGGGGCTGGAGCCTGGCCACCTTTGCCCAGCATCCCAGCATCCTGCATGGGGAGAGGGCTCCTCAAGACAACGCATAGAAAAGGCTTCATATTTATATCAGGAGGGGGAAACCAAGCCTTTAAACTGCTGCTGACACAGACTGGGGTGAACAATGCAACCAGCTGAGAGAGCAGGATTATTTAAAGGAAGACTCAGCTCAATTCTGCATTGTGTCTGAACTAATAAGGACAAATAAGTTATTTTTAAAGCATGAAGACACAGAAAAGGATCATTGTATGTAATTATTTTTAAGGACTGTTAACATCCTTTTCAATGTGAACTGTGCAAGTTAATGTTACAGAGACTGAGGAACCCACAGAGGTTTCTCTTTCTGGAAAAGGATTCTCACACAGAGATTTGTTTCCCAGGAGATAGCTGTATCTGCTTACCAACCTGCAACCTCCACAGCCTGCCTAGAACTGTGCAGACACTGCCCAAACAGGGCACACAGCTCCCTCCTCCTTTTCTTGGTTTGCAAAAATATTCTGCATGATGGCCCACAGACGACTGGGATCAAGGAGCAGAAGAATCACTGAACACCATGCAGAGGGAAGATATCAAATCTCAGGGCAGGGGGGTGGGGGGGAAGGTGGCAATTAATAATCACATGCAACAGTTTTTTTCATTTTTCACTTACCCACCATGACAACTGGAAGTGCTTTCACAAAAAAATGCACCAACAGCATTTTGCCTTCTGCAAACTCTCTGCTTTTCTCCAAAACACCCTTTTTCTCCTCCTCACCAGTGTTCAATCGTGTTGAAGTCTTTTTATTTATTTGCAAATTATTCCCATTCAATTTATTTTGTCTTTCATTTTTCTTATGCCTTCCACCAAGAAGGCAAATAACACTACATAGAATTTATGTGCCAAGAGGACCCAAAGAAAAATCCAGGTATGGCTTCAGTGGCATTTATACCTGCACTGAAAAAAAAAAGTCCTTATAGACTGATCTGTGAGTTGCTCCCAAATTACCAAGGGTGATTGGATCTGAGAAACATAATAGCTTTATACACCAAGCCAGTCCTCCCTTGACTCCAGATGTAAAATTACCATTTTTCTGCTGAAAGGGTGATTTCATGCCATAACTTGCATGACTAAGGTTTTCAGAGAAGACTTTTGTTTAGATAAGGACAAGAGATGCCCTGAGGCTTGTATTGTAATGTTATATGGATACATAGAGAAAGAAATTTTTTGTTGAGCTGAGGGAGTGGTGTGATTTTTATCTGCATGATTACTTACTGACAGACACTGGGAACAGCGAGATTCTTCTTGACCTTTTTTCACCCCTACCTCGTTGCAAACTTAACAGCTAGCCTGTCTGTGCAGCACCTGGGTACCACAGGCAGCCAGAGCTGGTTTCTCTGTGTGCCCACCATCATTCGGCCAGACACTCTGGTGTCTTTAAAATAGAGCTGTTGTCTGCTTGAAATCCAGTCGACAGCTCCAGGGGAAAAAAATAATCTGGAGCTGACAATGGTCCCAAAAGGAAACGGTCAACAGAACACCTTCTTCTGTGTGGGTAATTTTAACAGCTCCTGAGATTTGCCCTGCACTCGCATTATTAAATTATCCTGTACTTGCATTGCTTTTGATACACTTTCAACCTCCAGCTAGAGTTATGTGCATTGCAAGGCAACCTGCACAGCTCTGGGTACAAGAGTGGGTGGATGGTCACCAGGAAAGCACTGTGCATCCTGATGCTCTTGCCTGTTTATTACTTCTGTGGTGAGTGTAGTGCCTTCATTAATGCATGACCAACAGTGGTTTGATAGCAAGAGGTGCTGCAGGGATATGATTAACTTTCACAAGGCACTTTAGGAACGTTGCTGGAAACTTCATTGTGTGTCTTGTCTGAGGCTATTCACTATTCTTCTTGCCTTCTACTTCAGACAGTAGATAATACTAGTTCAGATTACTAGATAACTGTAAAATTCTATTTTAGGCTAAAAATTAAATTCTCGGCAATTTCTGAACTCAAGAGTAAGCAAGAGATTTGGTGGTTTTGGTTCAGTAACATCTAAAATAGGCTCACTAAAGGGACAGCTAATCACGATAACTATGAAGCCTTTACATCCACAGATCTCAAACCAATTGAGAAAATGAAAAGCTGTTCCCATTTTACAGACAAAAAAAAAGAAACAAAGTAATTGGCTTTCAAGGTACATAAGACATATAACCTCAAGTTCTGTCCGAGAAAAGCTGCAGTAAGACAACAGAGAAGGACTGTTGTGTAAAGACCCTGATCAGCTTCCTCTTCTGTAACCCACCCGGGTTACCACCGGAGCCAGCGCACTGACCCAGGGCTGCAGTAATTTGGTTACGCAGCAAATCAGCAAATGGCAGGTCTCCAAGTTTGCAGCTTCATACATTTTCCCTCCCCCCTTTAATTGATATTCCAAATCAGAAACCTTAAGTTTGTCTTTAAATATAAGCATAATCTCAGTCTCTGCAGGAATATAAAGACAGAGAACAGTCAGCTACATCAGTGAACCTGAGCCATGAGCAAGTCATGTAAATGATATTTCACAATAACAACTCTCATCTTTTGTGATATATAATTGCATGGAATACTTTGTTTTGTCTACCTATCTAAGCTTCAAAAGACAATTTTAAATTTTCTTCTAGCCAGAAAACTATCAGTGCATGCACATAAGTGCAACAACTGTAGTTTTAGTGACATAATTCAAAAGTACCATAAAAACAAACACCTGGTAGCCAGCCAAAAGTAGTACCCTAGTAATTCAAGTAAATGGAGCAAGAGGTTAGAAAAAGAAATATGAAAATAAGTATGCATCTAAAACATACTCTAACTCTAGAAGCTTTAAAACATTAAAAAAGTATTTTCCACCAAGTTTAATTGCTAATAACACTTGGAGAATCCTCTTTCAGCAAAAGCTGACAGTTTCAAAGGTTTCAATTGTTTTTTTCTTTTTCCTCCGACTTTTGCTTTTAAATTGTCCATGATACAGCACATCACAGTGGCACTGTGTTAAGGGGATCAAATCCTCTCTTACTTGAAGCTTAAAGGTTCTTCACACTTTCAGTCTTATCCTTATTCAGCTACAGGAAGGGAAATAACCTGTCTTGGATTTTACTCCATATTTCAAAATACCGAAACCATCCAAACAAGAACTGGTTGTGTACAGGGCAAAGTCTTTGTTTTGACTGGCACCCAGGAGGAATTATGACATACTATCATCAAAGCAAACTCTGCAGATTATGGGTTAAGCAAAACAAGTTTTCTCGGTTTTCCAAGTTTTCTCATCATACAAATATTTTTAATTAAACAGGTAAACTATATAGGAGTTATAACACTGGAGCCAATGTAGTAAATTGGTTTTAAAAAGTAAGTACCATTCGCACAGATGTTTACTGAGCATATGAAAAGCATATGCAATTTTATTATGTATACACTTATAAATAAAATTCTGATTTTCTGGGTATATGTACACATAACAGAAGTATTTAACACATATCTATATCACAGTCACATATTGCACAAATGCAGTGTTCTGTAGTGGAAGAATATATTTCTTTTGCACAGATCTGTATAAGAACTACTAATCTGTCATAAATTTCATCTTAGCATTAAGTCTCATATTTGTGCTTTGGAAAGAGATGCAGTTCTGAAGCTTCAAAAAGTTTGAGAACCAAGTTAAAACTATTAAGGGTTCATTAGCCCTAATATGGAAACATTTGGGCTGAATTTTGGAGAGATGTTTCTTCATGAAAAAAAATCATGGCTATGTAGTTATAAAACACAGATATTAAAAGAGTATGAATTTGAAATATTCTGTAAGCTTCCTTAAAAACTTTAAAAAACTTGGAAGATGTAACAAATCAATCTGAATCAGGTATCACAAAATAAATACTGGGTACACACACCAAAACTGGGGTCTTCGTGAAAGTTGGCATCTCTTTTCACAGCGTATCATCACCTTGACAAGATGACTAGGGCAGACAGATACTGTCACTATCTCCAAATGAATAACGTCACAGGTAAGGACAAAGAGTTAAGATTTTTAACCAAAATGCAAATAAGAAATCCCATATTTTCAAAAGTCTGGTTTTCATCAACTTTGACCTCAATTGGTTTCTTACCTCAAATATTTGCTTTTCATAATCTCATTGTTATAACAAAGCTCTTTTAAAGTCCTCTAATCAATGTGTATTTATAAAGCCATACAGGTCCTTTGTTGAAGCTTCTATTCTAATCTGGGAACTTTAATTTTCGGAGAGGCCGATTCCTTAGTGCTGCGGAAACATCAAGATGAAGGTTCAGTGAACTCAAGGTCACCAAGTCATGCATTTCTTTTGACTAGTATTTGTTCTTGACAAGCAAGCTGCTCACAAATCCCTTTTGCAAGTTTAAGGCTCTGTGTAGCCTGCAGAGACAAAATTAGAATATAAACATCTACTCACTAGAGAAAACAAGGGAGTTATTGTCACTGTAAAGAAGGAGACATCTAAACCATACCCCCTCTGCATTAATTCCATTATTGAGCACAGGCAAGCTGACAGTTATACCACCGAGTAAACTGCAGTTATCTAGTCAAATGATCATTTAATGTTCTTTATTTTACTTTTTCTAAAGAAAATTGATTTCTTGCTATTTATGTTCAGGGTATTTCATTGTGCTGTGATTATAAACTACACTAAATGCATTTCCACTGGCTCCCTGCAAAGTGTGTTTTACCATCCTTCCTGTTTGTACAATGCAAAATGTCTTTTTTAATTGCCAGTCTTTTTTAAGTAGGATGCACACTTGTTTGTTTACTTAGAAGCTCTGAAAGAGCTGGGCTGGACTCCAGTCTTTAGACAAGCTACTATGAGATATGGGAGGAAATATCCCCAATAATGATGTTTGCTATGTAAATGACAAAGCTGCCTACAGCCCATTAAGCTTCATCAAGGCTTTGCAGACATGTGAAGTTTAATTTGTAAGGACAATTCCTAGGGCAAGTTCTGGATCATAACTGTCACTTGTGTCACATCAGGTGTCTTTTCTATTCTCTTGTACTATACAGCACCTGGAGGCCAGTGAAGCCCAGCACTGCTGGAGTCAGCTAAGGTTGCACAGCAGGAGCACTAGGACTGACACCCACATTTCCAGATCCTTTTCCCACACGTCCAATTATCTCAGCATCTCTCTACCACTCTTCTAGCACACAGAAATAACAGGAGATGACAAGAGAGGGAGTGCTACAGCAAACAGTGTTTGAGCCGATGGACAGCAAGGCATGGCCAAATTCCGCAACTAGACAGCACTGCCTTTCGTGTGACACAGACACCAAGCCAAGAGGGGTCCTGGTCACCACAGCCCCACCACAGACACCAGGGTGTGCAGCTCCTGCTCCTGTTAAGCAGTACCAGCAGAAACACTCATAAGGCAGGAGTCAGCATGCAGCTTAGCAGGGGATTTTCAGGGGGTTTTGTGCAAATTACTTCATCTTTGAGGAAAAGAAGTGATCCCTCACTTGAGAAAGTGCAAACTTTCCAGCTTTCCTCAAATACTGCTCATGTAATTAGTTTAACTACCCCCAAGTTGAGAGCCTTTTACAGACAGACATTTAGGCACAGGTTTCAAAATACGTTCAACACCCTGTGATTTTTTTTTCTTTCCTTCCCACATCTCAGTATGTAAAACTTATTGCTGAGGAAATAAATGTGTGAAAAATCAATCAGGAACCTTTGCAAGCTATTAAAAACCTAATATAGCATTACAGGTTCACCACCAGCAGTTAAAAAGAGGTTCTCTGTGAAACTGTGTGGGAAATATTCCACATGACACAAGGATTTTGACAGACATACAACATATTTTGAATAATCCATCAACTATTTACCTAGAAAACCATAGTCACTTTCACAAACACACAGCTCTATAAATATTATTTTACTGCTGATGTTTTACTATCCTTTCTTGGTAAAACCACCTCATGTAGAAACATTTGTTAGGAGGGAGGAGTTGGACTTCATTGTAAATATCAATTGTTAAAAGATAAACAAAGAAAAATGTAAGGGTTTTGTTCCCACCCACACTTAACTGCCTGGTGCCTTGTCTGTGATACCATTCACTGCTTCTCAGATATTAAGAAATACCTTTCTCCTGCTGCCTGCTTTTATTCCACATGCGCAGGGGGGAGCAGGTGAGGAGCCCTGGGTGCTGCAGGAGGAAACCCCTGTCCTGGGAAGCTTCACCACTCAACACAGCAGTGCAAGTGCCAGTGAGTAGCCCCAGCTCATAAGAACAAGGTAGTCTGCCTTCAGTGGAAGTTCATAGTCCTGCCTCCTCCTTAACCACCTGAACACCTCACCCAGCTGTGGCCCCTGCTCTCCAAACACTGTCCTGACCACTGTACCCTGCTGTCTCTTCTCCATGCTTTCTGTGGGCATGGGATATTTGGCAAAGAACAACTCCTATGCCAGCATCTTAACCTAGTTTCAAAAAGCACAGGGATCAGTTTGGATTCCAATATTACCCCTGAAGTACCATGAAGACTAAAAGACCTTTCCTACTTGCCTCCACTGAAGATCTGCAGAAGGCATGCTTTTGCCCATCTTGCAGCTGGATGCACAGCAGATCCTCTATCAGAGATGCTACTGTCCTGATCACCTCTAGCATCCCTCAGACAACCCCAAAAAACTCAGGAAAAGAGGGATCTTGGCAGCTGAAAAGTTGATAGAGCCCCTCCCCACTACCCCCAGCTACAAGAAATTTTCTTGGCTGCATATACAGAAAATTAATGAAATCTATAATGAACAGCATGGAACAAGGTCAGCAAAAATACAAGAGTCACTTCATCAGCGTGAGAGTCAGCCCCTTGCCTACAATAAAAAGTTAATCACAGCTTAATTCAACAGAGACAAGTCTACATTTGAAAGAATGAAAAGGGAATGAACTCACCTTAAACCAGTCCTGCAAAAATCAGCTCTCACACTTCCCAGCTGCCCAGACTGGAGAGTGTTATGACACCTTTGTAGGACACATTTAATCAGCAGCATGACCTGACCTGTTCTACAGGGAGAGCCCTTTATGTACACTTTCCAGCTCTGACCTGTGCTGCAGCATTGCAAGAGCTTACTCTACCGTTACAGCACACTTTTCCATCACGGGAGAAGCGTATCCTGCGTGCCATGGTGCGTGCCATGGGCCATTAGCTCTTGCTGAGCTCAAAGCTGCACTAGCTAACTCCAATCACTTCAGCCACGTTCCTCTTTTGGTTAGACAGAAGCACACTAGCACTCTAAATAATGCCTTTCACATTCCCAGCTATACCTTTTTAATGGATCCTCCCTAAAACAACAACAGCTTCTAGAAACAGACAGTTAGATGTATTTCCCAGAATTCTCAAAGGCAAATAGCTGAAGAGGGGGAATGCTAGACAAGCACATTAAGCTCTGCATGAATCTGTGTGTGCACTTTATTTTGCAGACAAGTCATTAGCAAAGCTATTTTCCAGTCAGATTAAGAAGAAAATCCAAGAGTTGTGAAGTTGAACTTGCAGGCTCTGATTCTCGGCTGGTTTGGAGAATTCTAATGAAAATTTCACCTAAAACAAGCATAAGACAATGCTACATGAGAACCAACCTCACTGAAATCACCGGGACCTTGTCCATCAGCTTCAAAAGGCCTAAAGGACATACCATACCATTTCATTTAGTGACTATGATAGTGGAGCTATTCCCAGGAGAGGTCCAACTTAAAGTGAGAACTGTGGGGAGTTGTGAGAAAATTATTCTCCCAGAGTCCAGTTTGTTTTAAGGAGAAACCCTCACATCTCTCTCGGCCACAGCTCTACTTTCAGGTTTGTGAGGAAGCCCACATCGCTGATGGCACTAAGCTCAAGTAAGCATCAGTTATTTTGGAGTCTCTCCAGAGGGAAATATTTTGACAGTCATATTCTGTTCATTATTCTTCTAAGAGAGGAAATACACACATCGTTATCTAAAGGAATACAGTCAGCCCACCATGCTCTTGCCTGACTGGCTTACTTATCTTGATAAATGTCGGCTAAGATCAGGACTTAGTGCCATTAGATGTGTCTAAAACATGAAGCTGTCATTACCGTGTCAGCACCAAGGACTGTTTCCAACCGTGATAATGGTGGGGCCACATTTTGAACAAAGACAGATTTTAGTCTGCAATGGCCTACCACACCAGCTGGTTCTCATTACAGCACAGAGACCTTTCACTCATGATTATGAGCTTGGATTTTTATTTTTTTTTCAATTGGAAACCAGAAATATCTTCCCCATCTATGACTCATATTGGACCTAGCAAATGGTTACCTCATGGTGGGGGGCTGGCAGAGTTGAAGTCTGCAAGAGTTCAAAGATCTATTTGATCCAAAGCTTGAAGAACACTTGGTTAAGTAAAGAGCTCCAGACTGCAACCAGCTCTGCTGCACAGACCCGCATCCTGGTCCTCCCACACTGCCAAAGACGTCAGCAGCAGCACATGCACCATGTACCTAGAGTTAATAACACACAACATCGATGCAAGAACACATCTCTACCACCTTTTTGACACTGGTCTTCGAAGCACTGGCTAGCTCTAAGGTAAGCAATTTCACACTAACAGTGAGATGAGAACTCAATTCATTCTAAATTAGCACATCCCAACATTTAAGCAAAATACTTAAATACTTCCCTGTCCAGCAAAGCACTTAAGTATGTGGTTTAATTTATAAAAAGTAAGCAAATGTTTATGTGTTTTGGACTGTCAAACTGGCAACTATTATACCAACTGCTATATATATATATATATATATAGTTATATATAGACAACTGTTAAAAATATATCTATAGCTGGTTTTAATCTCAGGTTTTAAGGATTCTCAGTGGGTTTGTAGAAATTGCACAGCCCCACAAACAAGCATAATTCCATACAAGTTGATTTCCATTTTTCCTGGCAGAGATCTGTGCCTGCAAGGCAGCAACCTGTGCTTTATTCCCCTAAGCCAGTACCTGAAGCTGTGTTGTGTTTCTGTTCCCATCAGACCGAGTGCAGAAGATTTCACATGAATATAGATTTACGACTTGCCGCTTGAAAATGTGCAATGTCAAGTGTCCCACTGAGTTTTATTGAGTTAGCTGTGGCAGTATCTACTACCCAGTGCTGTATGATCATTTCAGACTTTAATCCTGCCTAATCCTGTTCAACAGGGTTTATTTCCCCAACTTGTCCTCTTTGCCTGGCAATTTTGGCATCTAAACCACAAACATTATCTTACTTATACTGAAAATTAAGATCAACTGGGCATCTTAAAGTTAGGACCTTTGCTGACCACAGGGCTTATCCATGACCCAGCAGTGCCTTGTATTCTCACCTCTGAGTTCTGTCCAATCTTGCCTCAAACCACTTAGATTTGGTTGCACTGAAAGCTGCCCACATTTTGCTCAGTTTACACTTCAGTTGGTGGCATCTCTTATTTATGCCACATTGTGATGCAAATTATTTGCAGCTATTCAGTATAATAACACAAAGATTTCAGAAGAAGCAGAAATCATGTGCCTTTTCATTTTATTTTTTTTCCCTCTACAGCAAAGCAATAAGAGTTAACTTACTGTCTCTAAAACCAGTTAGGAAAAAAATACTGTAATTCATTTCTTAATAAATACATGCAGCACTATTTTGTTGAATTGTCTCACTGGCTCTTCAAGTTTAACATCAGGTGGAAGTTTCCCTTTTGCTTGAATAGGAACTGCCAGTTTTGGAGCAGGCAGCTGGGCATCCTCCTCCCGCCGTGGAAGGGAAGTCCTTTTTAGGTGCCCAGCCACCACAGAGGCCACATGCTTGTTGCAATTCTCTAATAGCCAAGTTTAACAGTTTAAAATGTTTTCCTTACATAAAGGAGGCAATCATGTCTGTATTTCTCCTAACACGAGGAGAGATGAACCCACAAAGAGCACAGGAGTTAAAGGGGAGGCAGTAACACGATCTTGTAAACAACTTCCAGTGGAGACACTGTATTGCATGCTACTAATACTCCAATCCCTAGGAAAACAACAGGGCTCCTGAAAACAGTTTTGGGCACTGCAAGGTGGTGATAAACTTCAGAGACTGCAAGGGCAACGTTTGAAAAGCTAGATATGTATCTTAAATCTGTCTTCGGGGCAAGTATAATTAAGCAAACCAAAGAGAAAGACAAATAACCACAGAGAACCAGCTCCTTGTTTGGAATATGGCAACTTACATTCCCAAGTGGGCAGCAGTAATAAAGGAAATTGTTAATTACTATCCCAACAATGCCTGACAGCTCCTCATTTAAGGCAAAACATGCAAACCATATCTTAAGGACCAACCAGAAATTTTCAAATGGAAAGTACCTGTATCTGCATTTGGTGAGAGCTTCCTAAGCCACAAGGCTATCAGTCTAAGATTTTAGGCTAAATCTTTCTAAGAAGCCTGTAAGACAACTTGAATCCAACCTCCCCAGTGAATGACAGTAAGATCTGGTCTCTTCTTTTGGCTCTGAAAACTGTTATGCTTCAGAGCCTTTCCATTAAGCTCAAAAGGTTCAAGAAATTCACCAATAGTGGTTTTGGAGCACTCAGATAAGAATCTATTCACTAATTAGTGCAAAGTTGTTCTCACACCTTCCAAGAAGTATTTGGAGTGGACCACAGAAGAGAGGAAGGATGGCCCACTGCCTTTGGCTGATAGCTGGGACAGGGGAAGTCAAGAGTTCATTTCCCCAGTCTGTTGCCAGCCAGAAGTCACACTTCCTCCTTCTGCTTTGGTGTCTCCTCTGTGAAGTTAGAGACTGTGCTAACAGTAATCCTTCACCTTCTAGACTACTCATCATTAGCTACTGCAAGCTTCCCAGGCCTGTAGAGGCCTCAAACTAGAAGCGATACAGTACATGGTAGATCAGAACAGAATGGATTTTACCATGAAAGCAGCCACAGATATCTTAGACAGGGGTTGAGTGCACTTAACATGCTTCAAAATCATTCCACTATCATATGTTGCCACTATTCAACCACTAAAAAATATAGATACATATTTTTATGCCTTGAACTTTCTTCTTTTGACAAAGCACTTTTGCTGAGAATTTTGGAAGGTTGCTACACGACTCTTACTTTCTTCAAGTGTCCCCTGTGACAACCATATCCTGAAGTGTATTAGAGTTTAAAAATACAGCAGCAAGATAAGCAGTGGCAGGAAGATAGAGGAATTCAGAACTTTGAAACTCAGAAAAAAAGATATTTCTAATCTCTGCTGAAAATATAAGACAAAGTGGATAAGGCAGACAAGCACCAGGAGGCTGTTACAAACAGCAGGAGAGGCTGGAGAGGGGGAAAGAAAGAAGGGAGAGGGAGCTCCTCACACCAGCAAGTGAGCTTGATAAGATGAGAGAGAGAGGTCACAGCAAGACAAGTACAGCAAGCAAGCAGAGCTCCGGAGATATGGTCTAGAAGACAGGCCAGGGCAAGTCTATGTCTACGCTTTCCTTTGTTCTTATTTTTGGCTTTCCACATACCTTCAAAAGGAGAGATTATCAGATAAGAATTGATGGGACACCATTAACACAGAAGGTTTTTCCAGCTCTATTGTGTGCATGACATTCCTCCCCCTCTAGTCTCCAGAGATCTCATACATCTGGGGATGTAATTTGAAAAGCATGCACACACAGTGATGCTGCCTTTGGTTAGGAATTTGATCAAAGGTGCAATTTAAAGTGGGTGTTTAATAGCCTTGTAGTATTTCTTTACCATGGGATTGTACAGCCCAGCCTGTAACGTACACTTTTGTGCTATCAACAGGTGCTGGGAAGCATGCCAACGTCCCTCATCTCACGAAAAGCTTCTGCCTCTCCTGATGGTGTCCATGCACTTTGGGGTAAAGGAATTCTAGACCTTCACTGCTGTATGTCAGGAGAGATTCAGCCACCTCAGCTAAAGAACAATAATTGGTACCAGATGGCAATTTCCTGAGGCCTAATTCTATGAGAAAATAATATACTGGAAGCCAAAAAAAAAGGTCTATATCATAGCAACGCCCTGGGAATTGAGGAGAGATGTAAATGGAAAGGCTGGTTTCCACTGCAGCAGTCACAAGTGCCATATTTCTAAAGGTCAGAAGAACCTGCATAATCAACATGGGAAAAAACAATGTTGGTGTGTAACAGTTGGAAAAAAGAATCAGCAACACAGAGCTGTATAATACTATCACCAGTAGTGCTGCCAAGGTGAAAGAGGATCTGATGTTGGCTTGCTGAATACGTATTAAGACACCAGCAGAAGAGAGGTTGAAATAGGAGGGAACTCTTGTTCTAAGATTTCAACTGCTCTTTTACAGGAACCTACCAATTTCTCCCTCTTCTGTACTTTCTCCCATTCACCTTTATGCTGAATGATCTCCAACAGTTCCATTCCCAAAGCATTTTCCAAGTTGGCCATCATATTCACTGAATTTTAACCATTTATGCCTTGCATCTAAAATTACTTTAGACTGCTCAATTGTAAAGAAACTCAAGCCCTTACATTGCCACGTGCGGTCAGGTGGACAGTACTGAAAAATTGCTCAGCACCCACTTTCCTGTAGAACTTCTCCAACTGACACATGCATGATATCCAACTGCTCAGCACATATACTGCTCCCAACAACCCACACCACGAGCTGCTTCCCTCCCAGCAGTAGGCCAAACAGAGGATAGAGGAGACAGCAGAAGCTATGACATGGCTAAACCTAGGGGGCATGGGAAGAAGCCTGTAACACCACAGAGATATGCATAAAGGTGTAAGAGGTAGAGGCAAGTGACAGCAGGGATGTAGGGAAGATGGAAGAGCTGACGATACTGCAAAGGAAAAATCATAGGGAATACAAAAAGGCTGCTGAGATTGCTGCACTAGAGGAGCACATGAGAGATTGGTCAAAACCCCATTGCTCGTGCAACAGCTCCTCTCATCATTTAATATTCAGTGCTATTTTATAGCAGCAGGATATCCCTGACTCTTCCTTTGCTTTGGAATGTAAATAGCATCTGTCTCTGTGTTTGGTTGGTGCAGAGGCATGCTGTAGGCATGCTCTGTCTGTGCTGTCAGCAGGGCCTCTCAGGAGGCAGTCAGGAGAAAGCCTGGTTTGTTAATCTTGACAGGGCTTAGGAGAGAGATCAGATTTGAACAGTTCAGCATCAACAAGACTTGGATAATTCTAGACATACAGAGAAGAGCTTTAAGTACCTAAGGAACCCTCTTGGTGGTGATACTCAGCCGCTTACGGAGGTAGGCAGGAGCAGCAAGGATTATCCTTTTGGATTTAGGTGCCTAAATTCTTCCTCAAGTTCCTCCTTAGGCACCTAATCCTTTCTGTAAATCCAACACTCAAAAAACCACTGCCCCTTCTTTTCCCTATCCAGAGTGCAACATTTAAAAACACCTGACTACCCAAAAAAATCCAGGCATCCTGGAGCCTCATTTGCTCTTTGTAGCCTTGCAGATGACTTCAGAACAGTAGGGCAAAATCCTACAGAAACAGGTAACAGTGCAAGGAACAACTACAGCTGGAGAGCTCAAAGCAAAAATACAGAAAAAGTAACAAGGACTGATCTACTTCTCTCCTAGTGAAGTAAATCACATCATTGCTGCTGACCCTGGGATTACCTCTGGGTTCCCATCAAATTGACCACAAGCATGCAACTGAAGTTTAGAGGGCTACTCAGCATTTTTGCCTTTTTACTGTAATTTGGCCCCAAGAATCCCCACAGGAACCTTTTCTAATATCTTCTCTCCCTTACTAATTACAAAGGAGTAGAAATATTAAGATCCCCTTGCTAGGAACCTGAGGATTCCTGCAGAGCTTGTTTCAATGTAAATCTCCTTAGTAACAAAGGCAACAGAGGGGAGGGAAGAGAGAGAGAGGAGCCTGCAGGGAATTTGCAGCCTGCCTTTCTAGGGGTGTTTGCTGCCATGCTGCTCCACAGACGATTCAGCCTCTCCCCCATCAGCACCCCTCACTGCTCCTAACTTCTGGCATGGGTTGATTATCCAAGAGGAATGTTTTTTTCCCCGTAAGTTT
This sequence comes from Antrostomus carolinensis, assembly GCF_000700745.2. Taxonomy (NCBI): domain Eukaryota; kingdom Metazoa; phylum Chordata; class Aves; order Caprimulgiformes; family Caprimulgidae; genus Antrostomus; species Antrostomus carolinensis. Next base: position 12,104 of record NW_010288913.1, on the reverse strand, counting down.
TCAATGAGGTATCAGCTGTTCTTTAAAGAGATTATGGTGGGAGCATTCCTAGCGTGTTGACTCCACTGCACAGCCAGCCTTGCGATTAAATGGCTCAGCAGAGGTGGTTTCCAAGGATAAACTGTGCCAGGGATGACAACATTTCCTCACCAAAAAGGGGAGAATCTAATCAAAAATAAGGGTAGAGGAAAACTGCTCTAGCTCTATGGCTATTATTAGTGTCTCAGAGCATTGTCACTGCTTCGCCTGTGCTGTCAGATGTCACTTTGTATCAGTTCTGGGCAATGCTCAGAAGAAAAATGGTGAAACTCATTTAATTCTGCAATGCATGACTGGGCTCCACAGTAGTGCCGCGCAGAGGGTTAAGTGACCTCTTAAGGCTGGTGGGAGCACTGCTCAACCACTTCAAGTGGGCTCTCTAATAATTTATGCAAACACCTTTTTGCATAGATTGGCAATCTGTAATAATTTGTACCTTCTACCCAGCTGCTCTCACAAAGCACAGAACAAGTACTCACAAACGTGTTCCAGCACTCAGTCCTACCATCCCCTAGAGCAGCTCCCTACTGAACTGGCAATCCACACAGGGAGGTAGGGAAAAAGACAACAGAGGCAAGTAAACAGCTGACATATAATGGACACTTGTCCATTTGGGCACAAGCTGTGCAGTGCTTGGAACCCAAGTCTGGGCGCACAAGCACCATGCATAACGCAGCAGCAAACTCAGCCAGCACCAGGACAGCTAAATAAACACATACCTGCCCTGGCAATATGCTTTTCCATATTCCTTCTACTTATTAGAGCATCACCCTTTTCATCTGCACTTTTTTTTTCCCCCGTTTGTTTTTCAGAGACAGCTTCTTAGGATAAAACTGAGCAACTTTGCCTCTTAATGAAGAATTCTGCACCCAGCAGATGCCGACTATACTTTTCCTGCTTTGAGGAAATATGTTATCAACATCCTTTGCACTCTCTTCACAAGGAATCCAGATCATTACACGCTTTTTTTTTTTACTGCTCAAGATGACTGAAGGGTTATGTTCATTTTGCTGACCATGTGGCTGTTTACTTTGAACTACATGTATAAGCAAAGTTAATTAGAGCTGACACTAGACCTACGCTCATCCTATAGCGTTCTCATTACACACTTTTAAAAGCCTGCCTTCGCTCTGAACTGAAAGCCACATCCACCAAAAAAAACCCCAAAACAACAACATGTAACTAGTTTTTCTTCTGATCTTAGTCACCTGCCAACTGGCTTTGTTTGCTATAGAAGAACACAGCATTAACAGCTAGCTAAACACAAGTTTAAATGGCAGCTTCAGGAAAAAAAAAGAAACAAACTCCCAGGTGTTAGTGATTTATCAAAGTGGGCTGACATCACACCTTAACATCCAAGCTGCAGACAGAGCCTGTATTTTTTTTTGAGGTGAATTTTGGGAAGCCAATTTAACTCCTCCTTTCAAAACATCTATTAGCTATTCAGCACACTTGATGTGACTGGGAGTAATGTCATGCTGACGGCTGCAAGATTTCAGCCAGACCTGTAGATCAGAGTACCTGATGGATTACACTTCTAAGGACCTGCATAGCTCTGAAGCTCAAACTGACTGTTTGATAGTACTCTTTCTGTCCTGCTGCATTGAAAAGCTTGGCTTTAAGGAAAACCTTTCATTATTTTGACCACAGTGTCCAAATCTCAGAACATAAAAGTGCTCTTCATTGAGGAAAAAAGGATTTTTTTTTTCCAGAAGACAACAAAAACCAGCTGTGTATACACACATGCTGTGACATAACATTAGGAAAATCAGAGGTAGACTAAAGTCATCTTTGTGTGCAGACACACACCTGATTTGCTGGGAGAATTTAATGTACAGGCATGAATTCTCTGTGGTCACCCTAGAGGAGGAAGACAGCTGTGACAGTTGCTTGATGAGACATATCCCACCGCTCCCATTTCATCAAGGGCCCTGTCCTCTCCATCTGCTGGGCACTGCTCCATTACAAGTTTATTACTGGCCTTGTCCTGCTATTTTGAAAGTCAAAAGCTCCACTAAGCATCTTTTTTCTACTAGACCAAGTCAGGAACAACTCCAGAACTACAGGAGGAGGAAAGAAAAAAAATTATTGGGCACAAGTATTAGAGCTGGTAAGTTCTAGGGAACTCCTAGGTTAGAAAGCACAAACAAAATTTAATGATCATCTAAAGATACAAGTGTGGAAGCAACTGAAGTCCAACATTAGGACTAAATTCTTCGAGAGTCAGGCTCCTTTGTTTCCAAGGACTGATTTTGTCCTACCTTTTTTTAGCGACAATGCTACTGGTAATGCTTTTCTCCTTTCCCCAAGAAAAAGTAGTAATGCCACTTCTAATTTGTTTTCTCCTAGCTGTTGCCTTTGAGTTTTTCAGAGAGACACAGAACTCTAAGCAAAGTTTCAGTGACTTCAAATCCACTTCCTTCAGTTTAATCACAGCTAAGGAAGCTTGAGCAATACGCACACAAAAGCTACCTCAATCCCAAGTTAAAAAAAAAGTGGGGGTGAAGCACATCAAGTGCATCAGAAGTCTGCCAGGCAGAAAGCAAATGGCTAAATACAGAGGTGTATCCTGCTTACAGAATAACTGCTCAGCCACAGCTATTTCATTAGCATTGCTCTAAAGGGTCCTAGGGACTTTCTTTTTGAGGTGTAGGCAATTCAGAGAGCTGAAAGATCACTGTAATTTGGCCTATGAAAAATGAGTAGGTGTTCACAGTTCATTTCCCAATAGAGAAAGTCGTGCTCATCACAGAAACCACCATCATGCACAGAACTAATAGCCACCCTGCTTGGCAGGCACACCCATGCACATTAAGGAAGCTTTGCAGAGCACCAGCATTTACCACGTATGAACAAGAGACTTCAGTTAGCAAAGCTCTCAGTAAGGTACTTTTTTTTTTCCCCAGCACTACAATCAGGTGAAAAAATACAGTGGTGTTATAAGCAAGTAAATACAAACAACCAGGGCCCTGGAACCACAAAACAAATTCCAAACTATGAAGTATTCCCAAAGAAACCCCCTGCTCCCAGATGAACTGGAATGAAAACACACTGGAAGAGTCATGCAAACAGCATGAGAGATGCAAACAGCAAACAAAATGTTGACTAAATGGAATAAAACACACTGCTGCTTATCTGAATGAGTAACATCAGCTATGGTCAAAGGGCAATGGCTGGACAGGACTTGATATTTTCCCATTCTTGCTGTAAGCAAAGGAGAGCGCGAGGCTTGGGAACAACAGAGCTCCATCTCCTGGGGTTCCAACAGTCAGTTATGAGCCTATGCGGAAACTCTGCCTTAAACCCACACAAAGTCTTAGAAAACCTCAGGGCCCCTCTAGAAGACCATTTATCAACTGACCTCTGCTTGGGTATTGGCAAAATAAACTGAAGTCAAAATTAGACATGGCTGAGTCCAATTTCACCTTGATTAGTATTTACATAACACACAGGGAAACGTGAGAAGAGCACATAAATAATGTACTGTTTGTTGCAGACCTCTCAGGAAGAGAGTTCTCAGCTATAGTATTGATCCTCATGCACACACCAGTTCACTGAGCAGAAAGCCCAAATCTTCATCTCTATGTGTGGAAGCAGACTTCCAGAAGCTCAGCCACACAGGTTGGGTTGCAAACTGGTGCTTTACAACTGCAGTGGGTCTTGCAATCAGAGAGCTATATTCTGGATAAAAGCCTCACAGGGAAAAAAGAATGATGGGGATTTTCAGATCTGGTTAATTTAGAAGACATTATCTGTTTCCTTCACTTTTTTTCCTTCTAGTGGACTTGACATTTCTGACAACACTCCCAGGAAATGTAAACTTGGGAGAAGCTAGTTGTTGGACTTTTCCTTCTGTTACTGTACCACCAGTTATCCAGCCTGTTTTAACACAAGGTGGGGGGGACTCCAAAACAAAGCTGTTACCTGGGAATGATTCGGTGCCACCACTTTGAGGTGGCCGCTCAATACAGTATTACTCACCAACCACAAGGAGTTTGTGCCACCTGTGAGAACAAAGTGAGAAAGAGTTTCTCTTCTCTGTTCTCATTCTTTTCTTGTTGGAGGAAGGATTTAACTTAACACCCAGTCCATGTGGGTAAAGGTGGACATGCTTTCTTTTCTACCTCTTTTTGTGAAGGAAATTGTTATGAAAACAATTCCAAGATTTCCTTTGATTTGATGAGACATTTCCACTTCTACTTAACCTACTCTGGCCTTACTAGACTTTTTTTTTTTTTTTAAACAGCCCACAACCCCTACCACACTGCTCCCAAAAGCACCTCAGTCAACAAGGGCCATAGCCATCTCCAGACCTCCAGCCCACTTGATGGAAAATGGTTGAGCAGCAGAACTAACAGCTGGTTGGAACCTACAGTGTACCTCTGCTGGTTCACAGCCATAAAGCAAAGTAGCTGTGAGGATATTAAAATTGGTAGAGCAAATCAAGCTTCAGATCTAAAGCACCCAACACAGCAAATATCCTCTGATAAGCAACTCGTACCAAGCTAGCAAGAGAGGTGGCTCAAAGCTTCAGCATTACTATTTTCCTGATGCATCAATGTCTCATAAGTTTGCAGTAAATGAATGTCATTCTCAAGCATACTGTTAGGAAAGATTGCTTAAAATTAATTAGCTTAGTAACAATAGCCTGTCATTATGCTACTAAGTCACCAGCATGAGCACATAAGTTACAGTGACAGCTCAGGGTATAAAATAAGTGCCTTTATATTGAAATTTGCAAAGTGCCTAGCAGTCAAATGCCAATCTATTCACTTCTGGTAATATTGCACAGTTTCTTCTTAATAGACTGTTCCAAACTCCCACACAAAGATATGACTTATTTTACTACAGAGGAGTCTTTCTACTTCATACACTGACCATGCCCAAATTTAGAAAGCTTTCTAAAGTGCATTTATTTGTACAGTGTTGATTCATTCAGCATCAAGGTGAATGTGAGATTTAGAATATGACATTAGAAAAAGCTGTAGGTAATGGAAGACAAAAAGAATTCTCTATTGGGTGACTTACATAGGGATACATGATAAACCAAAGGTAAGGACCAAATTTTGAGAGGTAAGAACATCAGCAGCTCCCACATTCAGCACTTTACAAGATTTCCCCAGTAGAGAAGGAAATAGTTATTGCTATAATTATTTCATAGTTCCAGTCAGCTGCATTCAGTTGTACTGTTATATTCCAATGGCAGGAAAATGGAATACAGTAAACTATAAATATCTGTCAGAATTCCTTTGAAAGGACAACAGTTAATTGCATAGCTTGATCTCCTGCCGTGCAGAGCTTGCATTTCAGGTTAGAAAGGTACAGATTGTTATTGATTTAATTCTCTTGAAACATGTGTGGTATAAAACTGTTCAAAAGACTTATGGGGGAGAAATATATGCTTCCAAAGGAAGTTCTATAGCACAAGATTGCGGCGGGCTACCTTCTTGTAGAACGCTTTCTGAAATTCAATACACCCCCTTCCAAAGGCCCTCACAGTCCCCTCATAAATTGAGGCTCCTTGCTTCCTTTGCAGAGGTGAAATTAAATCAGTGAATCAGCTGAAGAACAGCAAAAGATTAGCAATAGTATGAGGCACATGCAAAAAATAGTCTTCTGTATTAAGAATAATTCAGCCTTTATTAGGCACTCACTGTTGCAGTGAGTGATCCATTTCAACCTTTCCTGTTTTCCTTTTATTAAGTTTCCAATTCTACCTCTCTCTTTGCAAAAGGATTCCAGGCAGTCAAACCAACATTTTAACCATTATCACCCCCTAAATACCTTTGAATCCACTTCTGATTTAGCAAAGTTGGTCTGAGCACCCAAATACATCAGGACATCCAACTGTACAGTCATTTGTTAAGCCTTGTCCATCCTGGGAATAAATTCCCCATTATAGCCATTGACAACAGCGAGGGTGAAGCCCTGTTTAACACTTGTCCAGCTCACCTACTTTCCACGAAGGGTAACTTGACACAGTATAAATTATGTATCTTTGTGATTTTGCCAGTCTACATTTGTGTTTAGCCTGCTGCTGGTACACAGAGTGCTAAAATCCCCAGTGCAGAGAAGCCTTTATTAGCAAGTTACATAGATACTAATGAACTCCTCTCTCCCAGATACTGTAATTAAGATGACACATCTTCATGATGGTTGCTTTAAAGAGACAAAAATATTAATGGAGGAAATACTGCAGAAATGTTTTAGCACCTGTTTATCATAAGTAGCTGACCATGTGTTAAGTTACACTTACACGTCCTATCAGCCTTTATTAGGAGAGCTCTGGAAGCTGTGAATTGCCAGATATATCTTCTCCCAGTTTTCCCCTCAGTTTCTGGGCTTAGAACAGAAAAACATATTTACAGTCTTGATTTTCAAGTGGATTCCCCAAGGTGGATGGGTATTGATTTTTTTTTTAAAGTTTTTTCTTTCAAATATTAGCTGACAGATAATATACAGAAAGATTAAAATGAACTGTTACTTTATCAAATTTAAGAGTAAAATGAGCACAACCTACAAGACACTTGGAAACAGAAGCAATGTCTATCCAAGGAAAATTTCCAACAGTTGCACCTAATAAAGCTGACGGAGAAGATTTTCACTTTTATTCACCACTGAATACCATGTACCACACAACACATCAAGTGCTGAAGAAGGTGGCTACACTAGCAACATTCTAAAAGCAAGTACAAGAATCATTAAATAGATCACTGAGCCCAAAAGGATTTAGGCATACCTAGTCAAGCAAGACATGATATTAGCTACCGATCATTACGCTGCAGGGCCTGACAACAGACACGGAGTTTTCAGACTTTACACGTATGAAGCAAGAGGCAGTGCACACCCCGTGAGGCTCACAGCCTCCTGAAACCTGACCCAGGCACATGCAAATCCTGGGGCAGAGAGCATCAAAATTCATAAGGCTGCAGGCAGGAGTTGGAGCCTGCCCACATGGAACAAGTTCCACAGCTAGAACCTGAGGGAGACCAGACAGGTAAAAATACAGGCAATAATAACTTAGGTAGAAGGGTGGGGAAAGTTTTACTGAGATGAAGTAGGCAAGAAAGAATCTCTGTAAGAGGAAAAAAAAAGAGAGATTTAAGATAACAGACAGTAACAGCAGACAGGATGCAAATGGGGAATTCTTCCAACAGATTTTTACCGCACAGGATCTCAGGAAGCATTTGTGCTCACCACTGCATGGGTGAGCAAGACAGCCTACTGAAGAAGCTATGGGAGAGGAGCACTGGGTTTCTTTCTCTGTTATCTCCATTTCCCCAGTTTAAAATAAGGATAAAGATAATAACTTCCTTTCCTAAAACAAGAGCTAAACAGAGTATAAACAGTCAAATAAAATTAAGCTACTGTTATTAGCCTTCTCTCCCCCATGGTATCAGATGAAAAAAGACACTTTTTCTGAAGAAATGGCACATCAGAAGAATCACATTCACAATACTATCGCCCATAAAAACATAAAGCATCAATATCTGACTATTACAGATAGACTTGAACTCCTTTTTCTTATTAAAATGTCCTCCCCTCTCTTTTGCCCACTTAGAACAGAGACAGACAATTCCTTTCTTACACACTGGCTGCACCATCACTTAGGCCAGCAAAGCTCCCGGCTGTGCCGTGCTCCCCCCATGCCCTCCCAGTAGGAAGACTGGATGCCTCAGAGCCACCACAGCTAGGCTAGGAAGGGGAGATGTATCTCCCACCCCTTCCTTTATGCTTTCTGAGGCCAGCAAGTTCACCCTGATGTTAGCATGTGGAAGCAGTTAGTAAACGAGGGGAGGGTCAGCTCCAGCCATCTACACATTGATTGCAAGTGCACACGTTCTCCCAAAGGTATAAAGAAAAGCCTACTAGAACCCTTAAAGCAGATAGACTGAAGCTGATTTATTGGGGTGATTTAGATCTGTTAAAACAAATTTAATTTTGAATACAATTTTATATCAATTAACAGAGTCTCACAAGTGTAGCCATTAAGGAATCTCTTTCCAAAACCAAAGCCAAATATTCAAGATTTATGAGACTGACTTACCATATTGGAAGTAACTAATTATTCGTAATGATTCTTCACACTCTGACAGTGATTATGTATTTTCAGTGCAAATGACCATGATGAAGCAAGTGATAAAGGCAGCCCATGTTTGTGGAAGGGATACCATGCAGTTAAGTCCTGATCATTTTAGCAGAGTATTGGGGTAGCAGGAGGAGAAGCAAGAGAAAACAGCAATGCAAAACTCAGCTTATTTAACATCTTGAAGCATGTTCTGGTGTATGTCACACCTGCAATGAAAGCCTCTTTTTTTATTGCCTTAAGCAATTTTGTATTCAGTTTATTTATTCTGACCTCTTGGTTGTCCTTCCACCTTGGACATGACAGTCTTTCCCAGTGCAAGGCCTCACAGATTCAGCTTGCACTGTTTGCAACAGATTGTGGAGTCTTTTGGGGTGAGAGGAGCAATGTAGATTTGGGGCCTGATCCTCATTTGCACTGGAATTTCTTCACCTTGCTCTGATGGCACAAGGCAGGGAAAGCATAATAGCATCCCTGCTTCTGGCTCCACAGGATGAAGGGAAAGTCTTTGCATTACTCTGCTCTGATTAAAGTTCCCGTGAATCTGAAAATGATAGTTAGACAGGGACTGGGTAGATTTTCACATTGCCTCAGGCTACAGAGTATACAAAAGCACCGCCTTTCTCTTTTCATAACTTCCAGTCCTGCCCCAGACACAGGAATAGAGCAATGGAGAACAAAGTCCTCGTTCCAGTGCCAACAAGGTTAATGTCCAGGGGCAGGCTCGTGGCGAGAGCGATGCCGTGTTTACTGCTATGGAGCTGCTGTTCCGATGTTGTGCCCACTCAAGCTACGAACAAGGGTCTAATTTCTGATCCTTAAAAAGCAAAGGCAGAGCAAGTTGGTCCTTAAAATCTGCAGCAGCATACATGTGATTAAAATGTTAATGTCAATATTGTAATCAAGGTCTGACTCACAGGACAGCTGGTAAGAGACTTGATCTGTATTGCTTAGCCCCAGTCACCTGATGCAGACCAGGGTTACAAAAAGGTTGTGCCCCATCACATGGCAGGGATTGGCATTTGCTGGCTCATGTGGCTAGCAGTGAGTTGGTTGCTGAACAGGGAAAATCAGATCAAACACAGGTGCAATATTGATAAGTTCAGCTATGCCTGCGCTCCAGCGAGAGGAAAGATTTTCTATAAATTTCCTTGGTATCATCTAAGCTGTAGCTCTGTTGCAAAGGTACCCAAATGTCTCCTGTCCACCGCAGTGCCGCTGCCAGGTTGGCCTCCTTCCTTGTCTCTCCAGCCCATCTCTTAATTCTTTTGGAATTTTCTGTGCTAGTTTCTATCTAGCTGAATTTTATCCATTTAAGCCTGTGGTAAATTTTGCCTGGTGTTTTCTAAGCACCGAAAGAGCTATAGTCTGCAAAGCTTCTTTTCAGTAAATTCAGGATTAATGAAGAAGGCCTCTCTATTGTTGGAATGTCTAATACAATTATGAACTGAATGAACGGACTAGGCAGCAGTGGAGGGCTCCCAGGTTCGTGGCAGGGAATTGTCTGTTTTAACATCCATCTGTTTTCATTCCCTCTGATCCATTATCATTCACCTAGAGTTATAACATGATGAATATCATTGTGTGGAAAGCCATTTGATGCTGGGGGAAAAAAAAAAATCACTGTAGGTCTGCCTTCTATTGAAAATGTGAAATTGCCTTGGCGGAAGAAAAGGCACAATTGATTCCGAGATGCTGTTTCAAATAGAGGCATCCTTTCACATGTGGACTCTTTGATTTTGTTAATTCCTTTGGATGACCCTTCTGCTGGGTCTTTTAACAAAAATATACATATATATAAAATCGGGGATAACTATGGATAATCATAATGCCACTGAATTTGTGGAGTTAATTGAAAAAAAAAAAATGTATTCGCAGTTTTCCCCAGAAGGCACCTTTGGTTCAGAGTGACATTAAACTTCTGTATGTAAACACGTAAGCGGGATGAGAATCTTGATGACCCTGCTGACAGGAAATAAAGAAAGGAACTTTACAGGCAATTTCCACTGTCCTTGTTGGTCAGCAAATTTGGAAGTGAATGAAAAAAAGAGAACTAGAAATGCATATTAATGATGGAGGTCCTAAAGTACAACAGGACTGAAATGAGCGCTACCAAGGGAAACCGTTACAGATTGTCCAGTTCACCTTTTTTAACAGCTTGCCCTTATGATGTACTGATAAGCAACATAGAAATTGCCTTGTAAATTAAAGGACAGGCTCACAAATGTAAAAATAGCTTATTGAACTCAGTGTAAGTGCTCTTTCCTAGAAAGCGACTCTTAAAATATTGGGAAAGCAAATACAGTTGTTAAGCTCAATCCATTGTTTAACTGGGTGTATCTGACCTACAGATCTTTCATTAACAACCATCCCCTGGATCTTGGTTATAGCTTTAAAATACCATAAATCTAAAAAATTATAGTACTGTCCCTTCAAGAAACAGGAGGAGAGAAAACACCCCATTGGAAATCCACAGTCCAGCAAACCCCACGGCAGATAACTGTCTGACTCCCCACTAGCCTGTAATTACCCAAGGAAGCAGCCAGACTTAGCGATCTTCCTTTTTTAATTGGCACGCAAAAGATTATAGGATTTTATTAGAACATAAATGACACCGATACAAGTGTGATTGAGGCATGCAATGACTGTTTGCATTAAGAGGCTTTGTACTACACATGGGATTTCTACCTTTGGTTTTAAATTGCTTAAATTTAAATGACGTTTCTACGCTATCTTTTAAAAGGGTGATATTTATTTTATCTCTTGTTTAAGTAAGGCAGAGCAAAGCTGTTGCCAGACACCAGAAACCCTTTGAAAAGAGCCTTTTGGGGACAGGTAGAATCAGGCTAATTTTTGACTGCTCCGTTAACTACAATTAGATCAGGAATATAAGAAAAATGAGGAAAGGTAGGCACTGCAGTCCCCATGTCAAAGCCTTTGAGGGGTGTGTTAGGCATCCAGCTACCAGCCTGCTGCTGCTGGGGACAATGGCCTGAGGAAGCCACCATCCCTGGCAATGACTGAATTGGGAACACAAGCTGGAGCGGGTGGCAGGGGACTTTTTGGGCTTCCCCTACTTCCATGGCTCCCACTAATACTGCTTATTTATGAATCTCGGTGGGCTTCTTCAGGTTTTATTTCACAACTTCCTTCTAACTTCTCTCATATCCAAAACTGGAGGCTACCCCCTTGGGAAGGCGAAAGCAGCCAAAGATGTAAGGAATGGAGCCAAGTCAGGCAAATGGAGCGAAGCCAGCCAGGCACAAGGAAGGGAGTACCCAGGAGTGATGGTAACATGCGGTAATATCTGACTGTGTGTAATAAAAGATGATAACAGGAGGATTAGGTCCTGCTACCACTGCGATACGTGGGACAGCTGGTGCTCTGTGCTGGGGCCCTGACCCAGGCAGACCTCACTCAGCGCTGTCCCTGGGGCTGGGTCACACACCACTGCTCAGTCAGCCACCAGCAGGTCCCCTTTCCAGGCAAGTGCCCAGGGACCAAGCCTTGGCTGAGGCCATCCTGGAGAGAGGAGGGGGCCCGAAACAGCAGGGAAACAAGAAGGGAACTGCAGCCTCCTCCTGCATTGCAGAGCCCAAATTGAACCTCAGCAAAATGGACGGAGGCAGAGCAGGGGGTAACAAAGAGGAAGTTTTCTGCTCTCACCTCCATGACCCTGGCCTTCACCCTCAGCCCCCGCGTGCTGCCCCATGTCCCACCTACAGCTCGGGCAGCCCAGCTCCTTTGCCCCTGCACCCTCATCACCAGCTTGTCCCTTGCTTGTCCCTTGACCCCCAGATAGTTCCCTGGCTTATCCCTCAGCTCTTCCCACGTCCCTCAGCTCCTCCTGTGTCCCTCAGGTTGTCCTCAATCCTCAGCTCATCCCTCAGCCTGTCCCTTGTCCCTCAGCTCACTGTTTAACCCCCAACTCATCCCTCAGGCCGTCCTTTGTCCCTGGCTCATCCTCTGACCCCCAACC